>NW_008383679.1:0-220 GCF_000622305.1 Nannospalax galili
CCTTCTACATGCTAGGTAAATACTCTGTCACTGAGCTCTCTCTCTCTCTCTTTTGAGACTGGGTCTTAAGTATAGGCTAGCCTCAAACTCACCATGTAGCCAATTGTGATCTTGAATTTCTGACCCTCCTTGACTGCTGGGATATGGGCATGTACCACATCTGGCTTATGCAGTGCTGGGGATGGAACCTAGCACCTTGTGCCTGCACTTTACCAAATGA
>NW_008383680.1:0-220 GCF_000622305.1 Nannospalax galili
TGCCCAGAAAGGCAGGTGTGCTGACTAAGCCCCAGGACCATGGAGAGCAAGGACTAAGACTACCTGAGTCTTCTGCTCCACTCACGCTGGTAAACAAGGTCAGGTGCTGCGCATCTACTCATATCTGTCTGCATGTTTGAGGCATTTTTATCTGTTCCCTACTCCTCCTTAGTTTTAAAAGTTCCCCTTAAAACTTACATGATCAACTGACCTCCAACAC
>NW_008383681.1:0-220 GCF_000622305.1 Nannospalax galili
TGAGGATGTTTCCAGATTTAACTGAGGAGGAAAGACAAGCCCTGCATGTAGACAGCACCATCCCCTGGGCTGGGAGCTCAGACTTCATCAAAAGGAACAGAGGAGAATGTCAGCTGAGCACCAGCATGCATCTCTCTGTCCTCACTGTGGACCCACGTGACCAGCCACCTCACACTCCTGCTGCCTGGCCTTGCCCTTCATGATGAGCATTTCCCTCCAA
>NW_008383682.1:0-220 GCF_000622305.1 Nannospalax galili
AAATGGTCTGTGAAGCATAATTTCAGCATACAGTATAGTGTTTTTCAGGAGAGTTGGGGAAGAAGATACTCTCAGAAGAGGAAAAGCTAAGATTTGTTGCTTGTTGTTACTGACTTGGAGAATAGCTTAAAAAGCTATTGTAAACGGAATGTCCATCTGGCAGACTGGCTAGCCTACACTCAAACTGTCTTGACTTATTAAACCCACAGCTAGACCATGA
>NW_008383683.1:0-220 GCF_000622305.1 Nannospalax galili
TTCCCAGCACCCACATGGTGGCTAACAACCATCTGTAATTCCAGTTCCAGGTGATCCACTGCCTCTTCTGTCCTCCATGAGCATTCCATGAGAGAGGTACACTCACATACGAGCAGGTGAAACACTCATAGAATAAATGACATAAAAATAAATATATTTTTAAAATATATTTTAAATTATAGGCTTTTAAAGGGCCAAATAAAATGGCTACTTCTTTCTA
>NW_008383684.1:0-220 GCF_000622305.1 Nannospalax galili
TTGACTACAGCTGATGACTTTTATTAACCTCTCAAAAGTGCCATAGATATGTAACTAAAATAATTTAAAATTGACAGAAAAGTTTGTATCGTAAGGAATTGTATTTTAAAAGCAATGGTATGGCTATCAATGAAAAACAAATGAAGGGGGCTGGAGAGATGCTCAGTTTGTTAAGAGCACTGGCTGCTCTTGCAGAGGACTTGGGTTCAATTCCCAGCAC
>NW_008383685.1:0-220 GCF_000622305.1 Nannospalax galili
TTCACAGCACAGGCACCAAGTACCAATCCTCAGTAGAGCAGCAGCTGCCAGCTGGGAGGTGGAGCCCTGATTCTACTCCACAGGCCGGACCTCCAGTAGCATGTATATAACACAACGGAGCATCTATGTACCAGTTCACACGTGTGTGCTTGGTGTCAGGAACATATCAGGGGGTCTCCTTACATGTATACACCCTGAGGACCCCTCTGGTTACCCCAAC
>NW_008383686.1:0-220 GCF_000622305.1 Nannospalax galili
AAAATAAAAAAAGCCTTTGGAAGAGATCCCCTACACCCATCAATCAAAGGCTAAGATGCTGTCAGACAGCATCTAACACATATAATAAAATTCTCCCTGCTTTTCTCTAACTTGTCTCTCTCATGTCTCCACCAAAGTACTTGAATAGTGACTTAACTTATGACTGTCCCTGTTCTGTTAATAGTAATTCGTGAAACGCCTATCATGTTCAAAGACAGAG
>NW_008383687.1:0-220 GCF_000622305.1 Nannospalax galili
CCAGAATCAGGGCGGGCGGCCAGCCACCTCCTCGCAGGAACCACGCTGGCCGCTGCCTAAGGCCACCTCTTCTTAGGAGCCCCGCCAGCCAGGGGCCACCTACTCACAGGAGCCTCTCCAGCAGGGTCCACCTCCTTCCCGGAGCCGCGCCTACCAACTAGCCACCTCCTGGCAAGAGCCGCGCCTACAAACAGCAGCATCCTCTCAGGAGCCACGCCTC
>NW_008383688.1:0-220 GCF_000622305.1 Nannospalax galili
AAAATGTCTTGTGCTTAGTGGGGGACTTCTGTGGTTCGTTAGGCCACAGCCGTATGCCCACACAGTGTCTCTGGTCTGGGAGCGTCTTTTGGGAGAATGTTCTGGGTTCCATCTCCTGGGGGGTCAGCCCTTATGTGGAGACGCTTGGCAAACCGAAACCAAAAGAATGTACCTTCCTAACACTAAAACAAACAAACTTAAAGAGAGAGAGAGACCCTCA
>NW_008383689.1:0-220 GCF_000622305.1 Nannospalax galili
TGATCACTTGGTCCACAGTTGATGGTGCTGTTTGGGAGAGGTTATAGAACCTTTAGGTAGTGGAGCCTTCCTAGAGGAAGTATGTTACTAGGGATGGGCTTTGAGCGTTTATAGCCTCAACATACTTCCTGCTCTCTGGGTTTGCTCCCTTGTGTGGATGAAAATGTGACTATCAGCTTCTTGCTCCTGCCGTCATGCATGCCTTTACAGACTTCATGTA
>NW_008383690.1:0-221 GCF_000622305.1 Nannospalax galili
TGTTTTAAAATAAACAGTTTTGTTGAGAAGGTTTCAGAAGGTTAAGAGAAGGTTTCAGGCTTCTTAAACTTAGGATTCCAATACTTTTTGCGCAATGCAACCCACATTTTCTGAAAATTCTGCTTCGTATAAATACATGGTACAAAGAAGCAGAAGTATTTGGGGGACAATTTCAGAAATTGTTGGAAATTGTGTTACAATCCCAAGATAACAATCCCTGG
>NW_008383691.1:0-220 GCF_000622305.1 Nannospalax galili
CATTGTTTGACATTTTAAAATAATAAAAACATCAAAGAAATAAATCCCAGAGCTGGAGAGATGGCTCAGTAGTTAAGAGCACTGCCTGCTCTTGTACAGGACCGAGGTTCAGTTCCCAAAACCCACATCTATGCTAACAACCAACTGTAACTCCAGTTGCAGGGCATCTGAGGCCCTCTACTGACTTTCTAGGGCATTGCATGACATGGGTGTACCCACC
>NW_008383692.1:0-221 GCF_000622305.1 Nannospalax galili
CTTCAGATTCCTGTCTGACTTCCCTCAAAGATGACTGTTACTTACAAGTATGAGATGCAATAAACTCTTTCTTTCTCAAGTTGCTTTTGGTCAGGGCATTTTATCACAGCAAGAAAGAATCAAACTAGGACACATTATTTCCAAATAAGGTCACATTCATAGGTATGAAAGTAAAGAATAAAAAATATTGCACTGAAAGCCATAATTCTAATCATAATAAG
>NW_008383693.1:0-221 GCF_000622305.1 Nannospalax galili
GCTCCATCTGTTCAGAGTGTTTCTATTTGCCAAGATTTGCAAGTGCTTGGGAGGTTTTGAAAGAAGAGTGACAGAGAAATCCCTTGTATTGTAAACATCTATCTTCTCACAAGGCTAGCAACAAAAAATTATGATTCTCATGCTCAAAAATAAAAGAAATTATTGATACATGAGTTATTGAATCATGTGGTATGAGTTGAATCATGTAGTATGAGTACAGT
>NW_008383694.1:0-220 GCF_000622305.1 Nannospalax galili
GTTCTTGTAGAAGACCTGGGTTTGAATCTCAACACCCACATGGCAGTTAACAACTGTCTGTAACTGCAATTCCAGGGGATATGGTGCCTTCTGGCCTCTGCAGGCACTACATGACATGGGTGCACTTACACACATGTAGGCATAACACTCCTACACAAAATTTAAAATTTTTTTAAAAATTTATTGAGAATTTCATACATGCATATAATGTGTTTTGATC
>NW_008383695.1:0-220 GCF_000622305.1 Nannospalax galili
ATGAAATCACAATTCCCCAATGTGACATCACAATGTTCCATTGTGATATCACAATGCTTGTTGTGCCAACACTAGGCCCTATGTGCTAATATATTGCTCCATGTGCCATCACAATATGACTTTATGACTGCACAGTATTCCATTGCGCCATCACAATGCTTATTGTGCGATTACAGTGCTCCAAAGTACCTATACTAAGGCAAGATGTGACATTATATTG
>NW_008383696.1:0-220 GCF_000622305.1 Nannospalax galili
GGTCAGTTACTCATATGAACTCACAGCAATAGTGACAGCATGTACAAGTTCTATGCAAGCTCAAACCAGACAAAATCCCAGCACAAACATGGAGAGGTGGGTAAGAAATCTCAACCCAACTTAAGGAAATTTTGGCAACAGATGGCTGCTGGGAGGGAGAGAAACAGCTTCTTTCAAGGATGGGACTCTTGGTAGGTTAACCAGGCTCCAGTGGATGAAC
>NW_008383697.1:0-221 GCF_000622305.1 Nannospalax galili
CAGCATCTAGGGTTATGATGGAACCATTTGAACTCCATAGGTCTTTGTTAGTCTAACACCTACAGTTCTGCGGTGTTCAGCACACAAAATTTCTATCTTGAACTGGCTCTACTCCATGTCTACAGATTTCTTTATTGAATGTCCACAGTCCTGGCATTGTTAACGTTTGGGAGTCTCCTCTGCAGCATAAGCTCTACATTTACAGCTTCATGCAGTAGCCT
>NW_008383698.1:0-220 GCF_000622305.1 Nannospalax galili
CACATGTGGAAGCCAGAAAATAAAAGTGTTGTTTTTCTATCCCTCTCCATATTAGTCCCTGGAGACAGGGTGTCTTAGTTTGATTCTCCATTGCTGTGACAAAACACTCTGACCATTATCAACTTGGGGAGGAAAGGGTTTATTCAGCTTACATCTTTTGGGTCACAGTTCATTAGTCAGCCCAAAGTAGGAACTCAGGGCAGGAACCTGGAGGCTGGAG
>NW_008383699.1:0-221 GCF_000622305.1 Nannospalax galili
AAGGATCTAACATTCTGACTTAATTTACTAGAACACTGAATCTGATTCAAGATGTGCCAGTGACATGGCCAGAGTTGTGAATTCATAAAAGATGAATAAACACTTGAAAACACTCAAGAGAAACATCAATCATAAATAGTTGAAAACCTAAACATATAAAAGTAGAGACGATATAGTGGCATAATGCCCATGGAGCTAGGGGTGAAAAGGAAGGATGAAAA
>NW_008383700.1:0-221 GCF_000622305.1 Nannospalax galili
TCACAACCTCTGTGAGTTTACATATTCATCTGTCTTGATGTGTTTAGAGAACGCTCTTTCCTTATGGTCACCTATCCCTTCTGGCTCTCACAATCTTTTATGAGATTGATCTCTGAGCCTTGAGAGGCAAGGATGTGATAAAGGTGTCACATTCAGTGCTGATTATTCTGTGATCTCTTATTTTCTGTACATTGACTACTTGTGGGTCTCTCTGTTAACTG
>NW_008383701.1:0-221 GCF_000622305.1 Nannospalax galili
GGATGTGACAACGGTAGATTTTTCTCTAGCATCTATGACCTCTACAGCCATGCGTATTTGGCTATGTTTACAATACCCACACATAAGTTCCCTCTCATTGAGGGGGTCTTAAATCCAATTAGAGATTGTCCCCAAGATAAAATCTCCACTATTGCACCAATAGGGATAGCTGCTGGGCTGACCATTGTGGTTTGTAGAATCTACAGCTGGGTGGGATCATT
>NW_008383702.1:0-220 GCF_000622305.1 Nannospalax galili
CATTTAGAAAATCATTTGACAATTTTCTTGATTTATTTATTTTTATTTTACGTGTATGAGTGTTTTGTCTTTATGTATCTAAGTGCATCCATGTTTGCAGTGCCTCTGGAGGCCAGAAGAGGGGGGAATCAGAGCCCCTGAAACGAGTTACAGATGGCTGTTAGCCTCGGTGTGGATGCTGAGAATCAAACCCAGGTCCTCTGCAAGAGCAGTCAGTGCT
>NW_008383703.1:0-221 GCF_000622305.1 Nannospalax galili
AGGGGTCCACAGAGTTCTGAAGGAAGGTAGTGGCAAGAAAATGGGAGAGGAGGTTAAGTAACAGAGAGGAGAGACTTGACGGAAGCAGAGGCGATTAGGTATATGAGGAAAGTGAGAATAATAAGGAGAACCAGGAAAAACAGTACCTGGAGATGGTACCCAAACTTCACACTTGACAAGGATACAAATTTGAATCCTTGAACTTAACAGATTTGGTCGTG
>NW_008383704.1:0-221 GCF_000622305.1 Nannospalax galili
TGAGTTCCCAAGGTTCCCGGATGTTCTGGCACTGTGCTCTACATGGCTACTTACACTAGGATGGCTCTGGTGTCTCGATGTGCTGTGACCATATGGAGCCGTGTCCCTGGGTGTGGTCCATCCTCAGCCAAGTGTCACCTGTGGTGATGACTGTGCTGACTAGGACAAGGCCCTCAGCTATGAGCTGAGGGCTGCTCTGTGCTTGCAGACCGGATGTTCTG
>NW_008383705.1:0-221 GCF_000622305.1 Nannospalax galili
TTATGGTGTTTATCACAGCAGTGGGAAAGAAAACTAGAACATGGGTTCCCATAGCTCTTGCAAAATTTGAGGTGTGAATCATGCTTAGCTGCAACATGGGAAAGTGCATGCCAATGCATGGAAAGTTAGAGCAGTCAAAATGAAAACATTTTGTCAATGGGCATTCATAGTGGATAATTGTAATCACTATCTTTTTCCTTTAGGGAATGAAGTTTTTATCT
>NW_008383706.1:0-221 GCF_000622305.1 Nannospalax galili
CTCAAGGTCCACAGGAGCCATCTGGGCCTGGTCCCGCCCTCACCTCCCTCTACTTCCCTGGGCTGCACAACACCCAGCATCTTTCCTGAACAGTGGGGCTGAACCCTAGGCCTGGAACTACAACTGATTCTTTAATCCCTTGCAACCAGATGAACCCAGTTCCTTCTCATGTTCCCCAGGAGTCCTCTGGGTCTGGTCCTGTCCTCACATCTCTCTGCTTC
>NW_008383707.1:0-220 GCF_000622305.1 Nannospalax galili
GAAGATCATCCCACACCTATCACCCCCTCCAAGGCTCAGGGACTTTTCCAGAAAGGTTGGTGGAAAGAATGTAAGAGTCAGAGGAAGGAGTAGAGTGTTAACTGGAAGGGTCCTCTGACCACTATGCCAGTGCACTTCCTTCCCATGCTGGATGGGGTAGTTAGTTACTCCTCCCACCCAATCAGTCAACCTTAGCTGCATGTGGGGGAGGGGCTAAGGA
>NW_008383708.1:0-221 GCF_000622305.1 Nannospalax galili
TGCTAGATTCTCCACGAATCACCTTCTCTGACCCAGTGACCCTGAACCCTGGCACCCTCCTGCCGGACCCAGACCTGTTGGCCCCCCTCCATAACTGTAGAGGCATTCTCTCCGAGATTATCCAGGTACAGGTGGACCTAAGAGACACACCACTGCCAAACTGTGGACTGAATTGGTACACAGATGGGAGCAGCTTTGTGCAGGGGGGGGTCAGGAGAGCT
>NW_008383709.1:0-221 GCF_000622305.1 Nannospalax galili
AAGGCCGCCAAGCATCCGGTGTAACAGCAAGCCGGCCAAAGCAGGAGCTCCGTTGCTCAGTCATAGCAGCATTGAGACAGAGGCCGGGGGAGCTGAGGTTTCCTGGGTGATACTATGGCTCCTGGGAAGAGCTGCAGAATCCAGTCTCAGGCACCGATGTCATCCCTCTGTCATCCTTATAGGAAACGGTACTCCACAGAAGCCCTTTAATCTTTCATGGC
>NW_008383710.1:0-221 GCF_000622305.1 Nannospalax galili
CCATTTGCGAAAGCAAATCTCTTCCCCATAGGTTTACCGGTAAATAAGGAATAACAATAGGCTTAATCAAACCAGAATTATTAATGGAATCCTTCCAAGTGAGAAAGTTTGAAGTCTGTTTTGGCTTATGGCTCTGTCTTATACCTTTTAAATTAGTCAAAGTCTCAACTGTGGGCCAGGCTACAGGCCAAGCCTCAGCAGAAATAATAGTAACATCAGCT
>NW_008383711.1:0-221 GCF_000622305.1 Nannospalax galili
TGGCCTGCCCATAGTCACCACTATGTTTTGCCCATGCCTCTTGGGCCTGCAATCTCACCCTAGGTCAGTAAATGCTGGGCCATTCATTCTCACGTGCCCAGTTCCTCTCCCATTCCAAGATGGCACAGCAAGCCCATCCTCCTGTGGCTAGCTCTTCACTGTCAATTCTCTTCAGCAGGCCCTGCCCCTTGGAGGAAACAGGCTGTTCAGGACACACATGT
>NW_008383712.1:0-221 GCF_000622305.1 Nannospalax galili
TTCACTGCACCATTGGAGCAACATCTGAAGAGCCAGCTGCAGCCTCCAAGCCAAAGAACCAACAAACGAGCAGGTTGAGAGGGAGCGTTGTGGAAAAACTGGCTTTCTACATAGATGCTTTGCTTCCTAGCAACAATGAGAGTGGGGACAGCTCTGAAGAATCTCAATCCAACCAACTCAGTGACTCCAAGGAAGATTTTTCAACTGCTGGACCTGACCAG
>NW_008383713.1:0-221 GCF_000622305.1 Nannospalax galili
TTTCAGGTTTGGTAGCCTCTGTCTCACATCCAGGGCAGAGGGCAGAGGTCAGCTGTCTTTGGCTGCAGGCATAGGTTGCCTCAGTTTGTGTACATCAAACGGTTGATAACAAGGCCAGGGAACCATCCTTTCTGCATCTACCTTCCTTCTAATCTTAAGGACTCTGTCATTCTTTCTCCTCTGTGTCAAATGCCCGGGCTCATGAATGCTGAAAGCGAGAC
>NW_008383714.1:0-221 GCF_000622305.1 Nannospalax galili
ACACACACCATACACATACACACACCATACATACGCACACCATACACACACCATACATACACACACCATATACACACACCATACACACACACAATACACACACACACCATACACACACAATACACACACACCATGCACACACACACACCATACACACACACACCATACATACATACACACACCATACACACATACACACACTATACACACACACCATACAC
>NW_008383715.1:0-221 GCF_000622305.1 Nannospalax galili
GAAAGTTGTTGAGAGACCAGATTTTCAACTCGTTTTTTAAAAATATTTTTTATTTTTATTTTTATGTGTATTAGTGTTTTGGTTGCATATGTGTAAGTGCACCCATGTTGTGCAGTGCCCACAGAGGTCAGAGGAGGACACTGAATTCCCCTGGGACTGGAGGTTGTTAGCTGCCATGTAGGTGCAGGGACTCAAAACCAGGTCCTCTGCAAGAGCAGCCA
>NW_008383716.1:0-221 GCF_000622305.1 Nannospalax galili
AATTTTGATGAGAATTTTTGCATCAATGTTGAATAAAAATATGGGTCTAGAATTATTTTTCCTCATTGTATCTATACGTGGTTTTGATATTAGAATGATGCTGGCTTTGTAGAAGGAGTTTGAAAGTTTTCCATCTGTTTCTGCCTTTTGGAATAAATTAAATAGTACTGGGTATAGAATTCTGCTCTCAATCCATCTTGTCCTGGGCTTTTTTTTTTTTT
>NW_008383717.1:0-221 GCF_000622305.1 Nannospalax galili
GATCTGATTGTGTCCCTCAGAAAGAATGATCTCTTCAGTGTGTAGCCAGAAACCCATGTCCTGGCAGGTAGCCGCAAGCATCACTTTCCTTAAGACATTACCAACAGCTATAGAGAAAAAAACAGGAGGAAGGAAAATGTAGCTGAGAGGGAGAATGAATCCTATATACCTTGTACCATGTACCTTCCTGAGGCCCTAGCAGTGAACAAAGACCTCCCTGT
>NW_008383718.1:0-221 GCF_000622305.1 Nannospalax galili
TTTTAGCATTTTTCTCAGGGTCCTAAACCTTTGTTCTCAGAACATATTCCTCATGAGTGACCTATGACCCTGTTTCAGTAGAAATTCAATGTAGCTTTTTAAAATATTTCATATTTTTTATTTTTATTTTATGTCTGTGCATATTTTGCCTGCATGTAGGTAAGTGCACCTGTGCCATGCAATGCCCGTAGAGAACAGAGAGGCTGTCAGATCCCCTGGAA
>NW_008383719.1:0-221 GCF_000622305.1 Nannospalax galili
GTTCTTGCCCTAGGTTTTATTTCCAGTTCATCCGAAAAAGGCGAAGAGGTGCGGGGGTGACTTGGAGAGATGGGGTCCAGTGAGATGGCTCAATTGGTGGGTAAAGGTGCTTGCTGCCAAACCTGCCGACCTGAGTTTAATCTCCATGATCCACATGGTAGAAGGAAAGAACGAACTCCCACAAGTTATCCTGACTTACATACACACACACACACACACAC
>NW_008383720.1:0-221 GCF_000622305.1 Nannospalax galili
CATCCATACATTTTCTTCAGAAACATTTTCAAATTGAATAGTCTATCAAAGCTTTCTCCATTTTTGTGGAACCAAAACCAAAGTTAAATAGCGATTAATAGAAATGTTAAAGACTCTAATTTTAATGTATTTCTTAAGTGGATTTATTTCAAACTCCAGTGGTGGACAAGCATTCTGCAAACTTATTTGATCTTTTCATCCATCTTGTACTAAAACATCCA
>NW_008383721.1:0-221 GCF_000622305.1 Nannospalax galili
AGCTATCCGGACATGGTGGACTACAACCTTAGCAGCAGGGTCCCTCAACATAGACCCAGTAGCTGCCATCTCCTTGGAGAAGGTTGGTATATCCAGGGAATTTCTGAGTCAGGTCTGAGACTCAGTGAGCCTCCAGCCTGGCTGCTCTCTACAGAGGGAATTGAATGTAGCTGACCTTCGTGGTGCCAGACCCGTACAAGAGTCTCAGGAGGCCTGTCACT
>NW_008383722.1:0-220 GCF_000622305.1 Nannospalax galili
AGCAAAATTTTAAAATAAATGCTAATACCTAGTCACCCACAAAATGTATACAACCTTCCCTAATGGCTGCTCTCCAACTCAAATCTGCCCCATACTATCCTGTCACAGCACTTCACTATGTCCCTCGCAGCACTTATGACAAGTGCTTAGATATTTCGTTTGTTTCCTCACTTAAAATATTTTATTATTTTTATTTTATGTGTATGAATGTATTGCCTGC
>NW_008383723.1:0-221 GCF_000622305.1 Nannospalax galili
TTTAAAAAAACGACAGAGTTTATAAATCATCGTGAGTGACAAGAAGAAGCAAAGTATTCTTCAAATAATCCCCAAGGGTTGTACAAATTAAATTATCCAAAACATTTTAAATCCCTCTGTTTAAAATATTTGAAGAAACAAAACATTAAGAAATGTGTGGTAGCTCTAAATGATAAATTTGATCAAGAGTACTTGAACTGAAACACTCTAGAGATGAGAAT
>NW_008383724.1:0-221 GCF_000622305.1 Nannospalax galili
TTCCCATTGTTCCATACATTCATGCATGAATCCCAGCTAACATTTACAAAATGTCTATTGTTAAAGTTGGTCCGAACTGTTTAGGACATGATTACAATGACCTACTAATCAGTCAGTAATTTATTCAAAAACTAATTTGTGTCTCCTAGCATATAAAGCTTTTTAAGCCGTATGAAATTAAACATTTTCTGATTTTTTTTTCTTTTTGAGTGTTGGAGATC
>NW_008383725.1:0-221 GCF_000622305.1 Nannospalax galili
GGAAACAGTAAGCGAAGTCAAGATGGTAATCAATGCGCCTATGCCCAATATAAGTCTTGCAATGAATCTTTTTGTCTCAGGGTGGCATGCTAGGCCCTGTTCTGTGGTAGCAAACACTGTCATGGCAGCAGATATCACAATGGTTCAGTCAGAACCATTAATGCCTGCTTCCCTTTCTGTTTATAGTTCTTTATCTTTTACATAAAGTTGTCTCTAAATGG
>NW_008383726.1:0-221 GCF_000622305.1 Nannospalax galili
AGAGAACACTAGCCATAAAAGAAGGGATATTTGTATCTTAGCACTGACAGACTCCTGTGAGACATACTGGGTCTTTGTGTTTAGGCTTTTAGCCAGCATCTAGTATTTTCAGTTTGGGAAAACTTAACTGTTGTTGTTTGTATGTTGCTTCATTGAAAGATTTGCATTTGTCAATGAAAATACAAACAATAGCATATGTCATTTGTAGAGCAGGTGCTCTG
>NW_008383727.1:0-218 GCF_000622305.1 Nannospalax galili
CACTCACAACAGTAAACACCAAGTGCAGAGCCTCTCACCCTGTGAGGCTGAGATACAACCTTTGCCAGGACAGCACCAGAGAGAGCCAAGCATGGAGCATGCTGGAACTTTCACTGCACTGGCAAGGAACACAGCTATCCCATAGTCAATGGAGACCAGTAAGGATCCTGGAACCTCTCTCTCTCTCTCTCTCTCTCTCTCTCTCTCTCTCTCTCTCT
>NW_008383728.1:0-221 GCF_000622305.1 Nannospalax galili
ATAGATAGATGATTAATAGCAAAACATCAAATTGGGTGCTCAAAATATCCAACAGAACTTGAGTGGGGAAGCCTCTTTAAGACAGTCAGCTGGAGTTCCAGATTGAGATAGTCCCAGATTGACCAGAGTGGTTCCTCAGGTGAAGATTTCAAGTAAAAGAACAGACAGCAGCAGAAGAGATAAACATATAATGTCATCAAATCAGAAGCTCTGAAGGCTTG
>NW_008383729.1:0-221 GCF_000622305.1 Nannospalax galili
CTTTATTCTCCATCTCAAATGTCAGCTTTCCCTGCACTGCTCTCTGGCTTATGAATGTTTATCTCTGTCAGTGTTGAATATTCAACACAGATCCTCATGGATGCTAGGCAAGGACTCCTTACCTCTTGACATCTACCTGGTCCCACTTTAGCCCCTGTGGGAGAGGCACGGACAGGCTCATTCCACTGAGGCTACATCTCCAATCTGTCTTCCACACTGGC
>NW_008383730.1:0-221 GCF_000622305.1 Nannospalax galili
CTGGAACTCACTATGTAGCCCAGGCTGGCCTTGAACTCATGGAGATCCTCCCATTTCAGTTCCCCAGAGTGCTGGGATGACAGGTTCATTTTTCTTTTCAGCACTCATCACTTGCTGAGGTCTGATCACACTTTCACTGATGTGTTTGCTCATCCTCTCCCCTTGTACCTGCCTCCCCCATGATGGAGACATACAGGGCAGGGATTATTGCAGCCTCAGGA
>NW_008383731.1:0-221 GCF_000622305.1 Nannospalax galili
TTTTTTTTCTTTTGAGAAGGGTCTCATGTACCCCAGGCTAACTTTGAACTTAATCAAACTTTGATCAGACAGGATGATCTTAAAGTTCTGATCCTCCTGCCTCCATCTCCCCAGGCTGCAATTACTATAGATTTACCCATACATCTACCCACATACATCCTCACCTACACACTCACCTGGACACATGACTATACACACAATCCCTATGCATATATATATAT
>NW_008383732.1:0-221 GCF_000622305.1 Nannospalax galili
CTGGTGGATTCCTGGCCTGTGCTTTCCTCAGAGGAAGCAACGTGGCTGACCGCTTCAGCCCTGGTGGCAGAGGGGGCAGTAAGGGGCGCAGCCAATGCAGGGCGGGGGGCAGCGACCAGAGATCGCCAACCTAGGATGTAGGGGATTTGGTCAGGGTGCCCCGGTTCCCCGGAGACAACTCCTTGGGCCCTGTAAATAAAGAGACAAGTTAAAAGACCCTT
>NW_008383733.1:0-220 GCF_000622305.1 Nannospalax galili
CCAACTTTATGGCCTTAAACACCCCAAAGGAAAGTATAACCAAAGATTAAATGGGTTAACATAACTTCATAACAGTCCATATGTATAGCTAAAGTCTACATAACTAGCAACAATGCCAGACAAGCCATACCTTCTTTGGAGTTGTTGGCCAGGGTGGCCAAAGGGATTCCCATAGTAACCCAGCATAGAACTGGGAAAATGAACAGCAGACCCCAATCTT
>NW_008383734.1:0-221 GCF_000622305.1 Nannospalax galili
GTGTTTGCACTTATTTATGGTTTTGTCAACCAGGTATCTAAAACTGCTCTAATACTCATCAGTGCTATAGTTTTCATTTTTTGTCAATCAGGCACAAAATATACTTTGATATAGTTTTAATTAAGTGACACTTTCTTGAATAATGATATATTAAAGAGATCTTCCTATGTTTACTCGATGTGCTATTTCCTCTGTGAAATATTGATTTATATTTTGGGGTA
>NW_008383735.1:0-221 GCF_000622305.1 Nannospalax galili
GAACACTAGAAGTTTCATTACCTCTATTTCTGTTTGTTGATATGGTGCTTATGATAAAATTACTTCCAATGGATAAGTAAGTGAGAACATGTCTGCATAGGGAAAAAAAAGGTTTAAAAAAATCTTACAGGGGGCTGGGGAAATAGCTTAATTGCTAAAGTATTTATAAAGAGAACCTGAGTTTCATCCCCAGAGCCTTCCACTTTTTAAAAGCTGGGTGT
>NW_008383736.1:0-221 GCF_000622305.1 Nannospalax galili
CCAGCTGTGAGCTCCAGGCTGCCAAGGACAGCCACCACTGAGCTTCTCCGTGACCCTGATCCCCATCTCCAGTGAGCTCCTTACTGCTCGGCTACCATGGACCTCAGTCCAGGCCTCTTGGGTACAACCAGCTACTCAATCTACTCCCTGGGAAATCTTGGGGCTTCTCACCTCCCCATCTGCCTTTGCATCCCTGCATGGTGCGGCCACTGCCAGGGTCT
>NW_008383737.1:0-221 GCF_000622305.1 Nannospalax galili
AGAAATATTGGCAAGTAAGTGCTGCTAGGTGATCTGCTACTAGTGCTGATCATCCTAAAACAATGGACTCTAGATAGGCTGACTAGACCCCAATGGATGGACTTGCACTGGGGAATGGCTGGAGATACTACCTTGACAAAGTGGGCCTTAACCAGGATGACAGAGTATACAGGCTCCAGTGAGGGTTGTGGGGCTATGGGAGGGTGCCAGTGGGGATGTGG
>NW_008383738.1:0-221 GCF_000622305.1 Nannospalax galili
GCTCCAGAGGATCTGACACCCTTTCCTGGCCTCCCAGGGTACTGTAGGCATTGGTGCACTTACAGAAATGCAAGGAAAACACTCATACACATAAAAAAGTTGGTAAAAAGAAATAAATAATTCCACATTGACATTAGTGTAGGGAGAGGGCAGTGTCCTTGTGATGTCTACACCTGGGTTAACCCTCTGCAGAGGTCCCAAAGAACAACAAGCCCTTTCAA
>NW_008383739.1:0-221 GCF_000622305.1 Nannospalax galili
TGTCTGTGTGTGTCTGTGTGTGTGTATGTATGTGTGTCTATGTATGTGTATATGTGTGTCTCTGTGCGTGTCTGTGTCTCTGTGTGTGTCTCTGTGTGTGTCTGTGTGTCTGTGTGTGTGTCTGTGTCTGTGCGTACATGTGTCTGTGTGCACACGTGTCTGTGTGTGTCTGTGTGTGTCTGTCTGTGTATGTGTGTGTGTCTGTGTATGTGTGTGTCTGT
>NW_008383740.1:0-221 GCF_000622305.1 Nannospalax galili
GACACTTTTATGGATGAAATATGTTGGGATTTTGTGTAGGCATAAATAAAATAAGGTTGTTTACAAGTCTATTTTAATTTTTTACTTATTTATTCTTGTGTGTGTGGTATATGTGGAGGCCAGAAGAGGGTATCACCTTCAGCTTTCTTCATTTGAGACAGGGTCTTTCGCTGAACCTGGAGCTAGGCTGGAGGTCAGCAAGTCCCAAGATCCTCCTGTCT
>NW_008383741.1:0-221 GCF_000622305.1 Nannospalax galili
GAGCACTAGAACTTTCAGTTTTTTTCTTCCAGTAAGGGAAAGAACCAAGGTAAAAATGGTGTAAGACCCTATAAAAGCATGATCTGTAATTATTCAACTACTGACATTGAAGGTAAATGTGATTACTGATTCCAGAAATGCTTAATATTTGGCTGTTGGAAAAATTTGTGGGTGAGATACTGCTTAAAGCTTCTCAAGTACTTTACTTGTTAACCAGATCA
>NW_008383742.1:0-221 GCF_000622305.1 Nannospalax galili
ATATTTCTTCTATGTTCCTACATTTGTACCTAATCTGTAGTTATTTGGGGTAGAGGCTGGAGATGCAGTTCAGTGGCAGAGTGTTTCCCTAACACGTGCAAGGCTTTGGGTTTGAGAGAGGGAGAGAAGGAGGAGAAGAAAGAGGAAGGAAGAGAGGGAGAAAGGGAATAGAGAGGAGGAGAGGGGAGGAGGAGGGGGGAGGAGGAGGAGGAGGAGGAGGA
>NW_008383743.1:0-221 GCF_000622305.1 Nannospalax galili
GGAATGGCCTCACTTCTTGCACTACACCACCAGTACTCAAGCTTAAGGGCCACAATAGATGTAGAAATAGAAAGACTAGAAAACTCAGTCTCCCACTTCTCTAGCTGAAGTTGTAATGCAGAACCAACGAGGGCTGGATCTAATCTTTTTGCAACAAGGGGAACTGTATGAAGCCTTGGGAGAGGAATGCTGTTTTTGTATTGACCATTCAGGGATAGTCA
>NW_008383744.1:0-220 GCF_000622305.1 Nannospalax galili
GCAATTAAGAGCACTGGCTGTTCTTGCAGAGGACCCAGGTTCGATTCCCAGCATCCATATGGTGGTGGATAGCCATCCATAACTCCAGTTTCAGGGGATCTGACTCCCTGTTCTGACCTGAGTGGCATTGCATAACATGGGTACACTTACATACATGCAGGCAATACAGTCATACACATGCAATAAAAATATTAAAATATAAAAAAAGAAATCATAAGTA
>NW_008383745.1:0-221 GCF_000622305.1 Nannospalax galili
ATCCTCCTAAAAACACCAAGGTCAGGACTGTCACAAAAATGCCCCACTCTCGGTGCCAAATTTGTTCTACTTTGTTTCTCCATTTATGTGACAAAATACTTTGACAAATACCAACTTGAGAAGAAAAAGGTTTAATCTTAGTTCTTCTGGGTCACAGTTCATCAGGGAGCCCAATGTAGGAACTCAGGCAGGAACCAGGAGGTAGAGATGAGGTACAGGCC
>NW_008383746.1:0-221 GCF_000622305.1 Nannospalax galili
AAAATAGTTTTCTGCCTTTTAAATTCAGCAATTGACTTGGAAGGTATGTTCCAACTTGTGGGCTTATATTAACCAAAGCCAAGAGAGTAATGGGATAAAATATACTTAATGATGATTCAAAAAGTGAAACTGGTTTGGCAAATCTATCTCATCTCAGGAGCAAATAATTAACTTGCCATAAACACTGAATCCAATTACACCTAAGCTAAGGTGAAGCCGAA
>NW_008383747.1:0-221 GCF_000622305.1 Nannospalax galili
TTCAATATTTTTTCATAGTAGACTAAAATTTTGATTTTGTAATCATCAATAGTGAGAACACTTTTTCTTATAAATGCAAAGTACATAATGTCAGAAGTATGCCTAGGGCCATTTCAAAAATTGTTGGAAATTCTATTCTGATCCCACGTCAAAATTCATCCAATGCTTTCTTGATGAAATTCAAGTTAGCAACTCAAACAATAATTTTTAAAACCAAACAG
>NW_008383748.1:0-221 GCF_000622305.1 Nannospalax galili
AGTTCAAAGTCCAATGCTTCTTCTGAAACTCAAAACAACCTCTTAACTGTAACCTGCTATGTAAGAAAACCAACAACAAATTATCTGCTTCTGATATGTAATGGCTCAGTATACACATTCCTGCTCCATAAAGGAGGAATTGAGGCACAGTTAGGAAATACCTGACCAAAGCAAGAATGAAACACAGCAAGGCAAACTCCAAACCATGTAACTCTGATGTC
>NW_008383749.1:0-221 GCF_000622305.1 Nannospalax galili
CTTTTCCAGTTAGTTCCATCTTTTTCCTGAAAATTTAAGAACTTCATTTTCTTTTACATCATATATAATAGAATTCCATAATGTACATGGACCACATTTTCATTTTCCAGTCACCAGCTGATGGACATCTAGGCTGACTCCATTTTCTAGCTAGTGTAAACATGGGTGAACAAGTGTGTCTAGTTCTTTGGGTATATGTCCAGAAATGGTATAGCTGGATC
>NW_008383750.1:0-221 GCF_000622305.1 Nannospalax galili
GCACCCGTGTTGTGCAATGCCCATGGAGGTCAGAAGATTGTGTCGGATCTCTTGGAACTGGAGTTAGGATGGTTATTAGCCACTCTGTGGATTCTGGGATTCAAACCTGGGTCTTTCGCAAGAACAGCCAGTGCCCTTACCGCTGAGCCACCTCTCCAGCCCCCAATTTACTCACTTTTATCTAAAGTAAGAGTCTCTGTTAGAACTCTGCAAGCAAGGTA
>NW_008383751.1:0-221 GCF_000622305.1 Nannospalax galili
CTTATACCTCTGACAGGGATCTGTGGTGGAGAGAGTACTTTCATACATGGTGGGTGAGAGAGCCATGAACACTTTGAACTGCCATCCTCTTTGGTGAGACACTTATTCATGCTTAATACAATGTCTGGGGCACACATGGGCTGGTGATGATGGCTGGTCCTGAGGAGGAGGTCCATACCCCAGAAGGTGAGAACAAAGACTCACTGGACATCAACTCTTCT
>NW_008383752.1:0-220 GCF_000622305.1 Nannospalax galili
CAACATCACTAATAAGTAGGGAAATGCAAATTAAAACCACTTTAAGATTTCCCCTTCCCAGTCAGACTGGCTAAGATCAAGAAAACAAATAATATCAAATGTTGGAGAGGATGTGGAGAAAGGGGATCGCTCATCCACTGCTGGTGGGGCTGCAAAGTGGTTCAACCCCTGTGGAAAACTCTTAAAAAACTACAAATGAACCTACCATTTGACCCAGTTA
>NW_008383753.1:0-221 GCF_000622305.1 Nannospalax galili
GTAACATTTGATGGAATCCAAACATCCTTGGCAGCTAGCAATAGTTGATGGCACACCAGTACCTTGGAACCTAGTAGCATTTGATAGAACCCCATTACCCTTGAAACCTAGTAACAGGTGATGGAAACCCAGCTAACATATGATGGGACTCCAACACCCTTGGCACCTAGTAACAGTTGATAGAAGCCAAGCTCCTTGGCATCTAGTAACATTTGATGGAA
>NW_008383754.1:0-220 GCF_000622305.1 Nannospalax galili
AGACACGACCATCTGCACATCAGAGGGGGCAAGTGACACAAAAATTTGCACTTCAGAAGGGGCATGTGACACGACTATGTGCACTTCAGAGGGGGCAGATGACATGACCATGTACACATCAGAGGGGGCAGGAGACACAATGATCTGCATGTAAGACGGGGCAGGTGATACGACCATCTGCACATTAGAGGTTCAGGTGACATGACCATCAGCACGTCAG
>NW_008383755.1:0-218 GCF_000622305.1 Nannospalax galili
TGGAGCATTTGATGACACCCGAGCACTGTGATGAGAATATCGAACATTGTGAAATCAAATGTAACTTGCAATGCCACAGTGGACCACTGTGATGTCAAAATTGGGCAATATAATGGCACCTGTGGCCATAGTATTGGCATATTGGAGCATTGTGATGTCACATTCGAGCATTGGGAGGATACAAGGGAATGTTCAGTAGTCATATTGTAACATTGTTG
>NW_008383756.1:0-221 GCF_000622305.1 Nannospalax galili
TTTTTCCTGAGAGCACATTGAAAATAGAAAGTGAGGGCAGTAAGGACATTAACAAGGTTGCCAGAGATATTGCTCTTATACCTGAGTTGAGGAAAAGAGTTAAAAACCACCCACAAAACTTGACCAGACACTGAATGGACCTCAAGAACAGGAAAGTGTCATCACCAGATACATTTCCAAGGAAATGACACAGTGAAATTAACAATCATATTTGAGCAATT
>NW_008383757.1:0-221 GCF_000622305.1 Nannospalax galili
TTTTTCCTGAGAGCACATTGAAAATAGAAAGTGAGGGCAGTAAGGACATTAGCAAGGTTGCCAGAGATATTGCTCTTATAGCTGAGTTGAGCAAAAGAGTTAAAAACCACCCACAAAGCTTGACCAGACACTGAATGGACCTCAAGAACAGGAAAGTGTCATCACCAGACACATTTCCAAGGAAATGACACAGTGAAATTAACAATCATATTTGAGCAATT
>NW_008383758.1:0-221 GCF_000622305.1 Nannospalax galili
GTAAATATTCTTGACTGAGAGAGTGAAGGAAATGGTGTGTCTGTAGGCCTGCGGGACACCAATTTATCATATAGTCCCTGAACCTAGAGAGAGATTCAGTGAGGGCATGTTTTTCACAGTTACAGTTTATTTTTTTTTCAATTAATTGAGATATCCCAGTGTCCAATGAGAGCAAATATCATTTCCATTAATTTGATGATTCCTTCAATTATTGTTTTTGA
>NW_008383759.1:0-221 GCF_000622305.1 Nannospalax galili
CAAAGGACTCATCCTATTGCAGAGACACTTGTAAAACCATGTTTGTTGCGGCTCTTTTCACAATAGCTATGAGATAGAAACAACTTAAGTGCCCCTCAACAGACAAGTGGTTAACAAAAATGTGGTACATTTACGCAATGGAGTTCTACTCAGAAGTAAAGAAAGATGATATAATGAAATATGCAGGTAAATGGATGGATCTAGAAACTGTTATACTAAGT
>NW_008383760.1:0-221 GCF_000622305.1 Nannospalax galili
GCTGGACTCTGGAGGATGTAGGAACTTGTATTTATGAGGAAGCTGGGTTTTTGCATAAAGAAAGTAGCTGTTTAGGGCTGGAAAGATAGCTCATTTGATAAAGTGCTCACCATTCAAGCATGAGGATCGAAATTCAATCCCCAGCACCTATGTAAAAAGCTAGGCGTGGTTGTAACACTTGTAATCCCAGCACTGGGGCCGCAGAGACAGGAGGATCCCTG
>NW_008383761.1:0-221 GCF_000622305.1 Nannospalax galili
TCTATTAAGGCTCAAAGGGGTCAAGCTTTTGAAGTTCTCCAAGGTAATCCATCAAAAGTCCTGGTTCTGCCTTTGACCCCACTCTCCTTGACATCAGACGTCCCTTTGCTAACTAAGAAGGCCCGGTACTGCTGAAGAACGCAATTGGGAAAGACAGCCACCCTGACATTGTTGTCATCACATGGATGTGCCTGCTTCTGAGGTCTTCAGATTTGGGAAAT
>NW_008383762.1:0-221 GCF_000622305.1 Nannospalax galili
CCCTCCTACTTTGACATCATCTTATTCTGTCTTTGTTTTACTTTTATAAACCACTGAGTTTAAACAGAGACATCTGAGTGAGCATGGGTGTGGCGCTATCCATTAGAACATAGTGGACTTGCCAGTGGTTATATCCCTAAAATCAATGACTTCTTCTCGTTTCCATCAACAGCCAACAGTTCTTCAGGGAGGTAGAGGGCTGCATGAATCTTTCCTTGCCC
>NW_008383763.1:0-221 GCF_000622305.1 Nannospalax galili
ACATAGTGATGTTTTGCCTAACACACTTCAAGGACATCCAAAAAATAAAGAGAAAGAACCAAAATTAATCATCACACTTTATGAACAGGTTGCAGAGTACAAGGAGCTGATCCAGTACATAAAGGATTTGTCACGCAAAACTAGAACTGAGTTTAATCCCTAGAACAAGGAAGTAGGTCAAAAGAAAAGAGAAAAATATTGTTCCCTTGACAAATGTGACA
>NW_008383764.1:0-221 GCF_000622305.1 Nannospalax galili
CACACACACACCAGAATAGCCAAAACAATAACCCTGAACAACAAAAGAAGAGCTGGAGGTATCACCATCCCTGATTTCACATTACACTACAGAGCTATACTAATAAAACAGCATGGAACTGGCATTAAAACAGACACATTGAACAATGGAATAAAACAAAAGCCCTAGATTTAAGTCCATGCACTTACAGTCACCTGATTTTTGACAAAGGGGCCAAAAAT
>NW_008383765.1:0-221 GCF_000622305.1 Nannospalax galili
AAAAAAAAATCCCAGTATTCGAGTCACTGGGTTAATAGTGTAAACACATATTCACTTGTTTTAGATACTGCTAAGTCTCATCTCCTGAGGGTTGGCTGGAATTTATTTCCAGGCGTCTCTATGTGGAGGGGCCTCTGCCCCACAGCATCACAACAGACTCTTGTTATTCTCTTGTATTCACTTCTGTTAGTGAGAGGTCGCCTCTTAACTCTTGGTGTTCC
>NW_008383766.1:0-221 GCF_000622305.1 Nannospalax galili
GTGCAGATTGTCGTGTCATTTGCCCTCTGTTACATGCAGATGGCCGTGTCACCTGCTGTCTCTGCTTTAGAGAAGGTTGAGTCACCTGCTCTCTCAGCTGTAGAGAAGGTCCTGTCACCTAAGCCGTCTACTGTACAGATGGTCGTGTCTCCTGAACTCACTGATGTACGGATGGTAATGTCACCTGCCCTCTCTGCCGAACAGATGGTGGTGTCACCTGC
>NW_008383767.1:0-221 GCF_000622305.1 Nannospalax galili
CCCAGTGTAACCATGACAGCTAACAACTGTCTCTAACTCCAGTTCCTGGGGCTCTGATCCCTGTTTCAGGCCCTGAGGGCACCAGGCATGCAGTACTCATATGTGTATACATGCAGGCCAAGCACTAATATACATAAAGTAAAAGATAACTAAAAGAAGGGTCTGTTTAGTGAAGCTCTATTAGCTCCCTGCAGTCACCATAGTAAATTAGCACATGCTTA
>NW_008383768.1:0-221 GCF_000622305.1 Nannospalax galili
AGGCTAGAATCTAGATATCCCAAATCCAGCCAAGCCTCCATCATTTTATAAAGTGTTTCTCCAATGGCTGCTCTAATGTCCTCATTTAGAGTGAGACAGTGTTGTGGACACCATCAAAAACTGGTTTAAGTTCTAGGGGAATTTAGAGAAAATTACAGCTCTACTTTTTCTTATTCCCTTCATTACTTAACTCCCTTTAAAAAATCATTTTACAGCCGGGC
>NW_008383769.1:0-221 GCF_000622305.1 Nannospalax galili
AATAATGGCCTCTAATAAAAATGGAAAAATTAATCTGTCTTCAAAAGTCTGTCCATTGAATGCCATTATCTATGAGACTTTAAAAAGAGAATGACAGGCCAGAGAGATCTTTTAGCAATTAAGAGCACTGGCTTCTCTTGCAGAGGACCAGGTTTCGAATCACAGCACCTGTATAACAGCTAACAACTGTCCATAAACGCAGATCCAGGGAATCTAACACC
>NW_008383770.1:0-221 GCF_000622305.1 Nannospalax galili
TACATATTAGAGCATTGTGATGTCACATTGTAGCATAGATATGGCGCTTTGGGGAAATTTGAAGGAACACTGATCATTGCGATGACTCATTGTGTTATTGTACACTGAGGATTGTGATGTCAAATTGGAGGATTTTGATGGCACAATGGAGCATTGTAATGACACATTGCTGCATTTTTATGGAAAACTGAGCATTGTGGTGGCACATGAAACAGTGTAAA
>NW_008383771.1:0-221 GCF_000622305.1 Nannospalax galili
ATGTAGATGAAGCATAATGACTAAGTCAGCATAGTTAATGTGCATTTCCTTATCATTTGAATTTTTGATTGACATGTAATAGCATATATTTACGAGGCACAATGTGATAATTCAATAGACATAAACAATATATAAGGAACATCTCCATCTTTTTACCGTTACTTTGTGTTTGGCATCTTTGAGGTTCTCTCTTTTAGTTATTCATAAAATACACGCTTATG
>NW_008383772.1:0-221 GCF_000622305.1 Nannospalax galili
ATTCTCTGGGATGTCTTCTCTATTTTGCCTATCTTTGCTTTCTTTCATTGTTAGTCATGGTTATAAGATTATAAGAGTTTTATTGACTATAGATTTGACCTGTTTAATGAGATATTTTACTTGACTATGGCTTTTATTTTGGAGGAGCTATGCTTTAAAACAAAACGTTTAGCAAGTGTATAAGTAGATAGAGGAACCCAATGAAAAAGCTACAGTTCCCT
>NW_008383773.1:0-221 GCF_000622305.1 Nannospalax galili
CTGTTTTCATATGACTCTTTCCTATCTTCCCTTCTCAAAGTGACTCTAAATCAACTTTTTGGTAGAAAATCTGTTACCATTTTCACCATCTTCACTCTCCATAATTTCTAAAGAAGTTTTAGGGATATAGTGAGTTATTCAGGCTCGTATTAATAAATCTTTCCTAGAACAAGACTGGAAATAATACTTAATGACTCTTGGTAAGGAACAATAACATCCCC
>NW_008383774.1:0-221 GCF_000622305.1 Nannospalax galili
AGGATTAATCTGGCTTAAACAACAGAAACTTGTTTTCTGTCAGTTCTGGGGCAGCACCGCAGTTGAATCCTGATAAGAATGCTCTGCCTTCCAAGTGCTGGGATTAAAGGTGTGCGCCACCATGCCCGGCCAAGACCAGCTAGTCTTAACCTCCGGACCATCCGTCCTGCCCCTCTTTATTTTACAAAACTTTGTGTGTGTACCTATTTATATGTGTACAT
>NW_008383775.1:0-221 GCF_000622305.1 Nannospalax galili
CTAATGTACTTTCTTACTATGTGCAAAATATATTATCCTTAAATTTACAGATAAACATCCTAGTCACGACTCATCAAAGAAGCTTCTTTTGCACCAGGCAGAGACTATTATCAAGTACCATAATTGGTCATACACAGACATTGTATATGAATTGCCCAGGCCTAAGTGACACATCCACAATGAAATTTCTACACCTAAGGCTCATGGCATATAGAGCAGGG
>NW_008383776.1:0-221 GCF_000622305.1 Nannospalax galili
GTGAATGAGGTCTTCTGCTCTTGTAATTAGCTTTGGCTCCCCTTCAAACAGAAACCGGTTTACTATATCAATAATCAGTCTGTATGCTCACCTGTAGATGTCTAATATCAGAAAGGCATAAAATCAATGAACCATACCCTCTGAACTCATTGACTCCCAGACAGTTAAATTACCCATGCTGTTTTGAGGAACAGAGGTCATCTGTGTCTTTAAGCAAAATT
>NW_008383777.1:0-221 GCF_000622305.1 Nannospalax galili
TCACAATGGAACAGTGTGAAGTCATATTGCAATATTGTGATGGTACTATAGGGAATCGTGTGGTCAAATTTGCTGATTATGAGGGGATATGGAGTACCATCTTTGCATATTGAGCATGATGAGGACACAATGGATCAGGCTAATGACACAATTGCACATCATGTTGGCAAAATGTGAATTGTGATGGCATACAGGTGTGTTGTAATGGCACAAGTGAACCT
>NW_008383778.1:0-221 GCF_000622305.1 Nannospalax galili
TGGTTTGTTTTATCGAGCTAAAGCTTCCTCTTTGTTCTTATGTAAAATGGCATAAGACTGGTCAATCCATACTGCATGCTGGAGCTCTTTTTGATACAGAGCTTGCTGTGCAGGCTGGGCTGGCTAGTAAGTGTCCAGGACCCACTGCTTTCTTCCTCTCCAGGGCTGGGATTACAAGCACTTGCTATCATGTGCAGCCTTTTATATGGGCTCTAGGGATG
>NW_008383779.1:0-221 GCF_000622305.1 Nannospalax galili
TGATGATTGCAGATGCTTGTCTTATATTGTCTTTATTATGTTCAGTTATGTCCCCTTTACCCCTAGATTCATGAAGACTTATCATGGATGAATGTTGCACTTTGTCAAAGGATTCTTCTGCATCTAATGAGATAATCGTGTGACTTTGTTCTTTAGCATATTTATGTGGCAGATTACATTTACTGATTGATGTATGTTGAACCATCCCTGCATCTCTGAGA
>NW_008383780.1:0-221 GCF_000622305.1 Nannospalax galili
CAACGTTCAACAGGGAAAACATTGGTTACTTTTAGATATATTTTAAAACTGGGTGGGCTCAGGGTATGGCTCAATGGTAGAGCCCTTGCTTAGCATTCCCTGGCAAGGGGGAAACAACCCAGCATAAAAAATCCACCCACAAAAAATGTACAGGTCAGGTGTGGCACATCGCTTTAATCCCAGCACTTGGGAGGCCCAGGCTGCTAGGTACCTGTAGGTTC
>NW_008383781.1:0-221 GCF_000622305.1 Nannospalax galili
TACTTGTGTATAAAAATTGTATATATTTGCTTTTGTCTCCAGAGAACACCATAAAACACAGCAAAGCAACACAACACAAACCTACACAGGAGAGCTAGCATCTGTAATCACCACTAGCTATCAAGTTGGGTTTCCTGGCCACTTTGTGCAGCGTCCTTCTCAGCCCCGCCCCTCCCAAAGAGTTCACACTGAACACAGACTTCCAGGAACAGGGGAAGGTG
>NW_008383782.1:0-221 GCF_000622305.1 Nannospalax galili
AAGCAGTTATTACAAATCTCCCAATTAAAAATGCCAAGGACTCGATGAAGAACTAACACCAACACTCCACAAAGTATTCTATACAATAGAAATGGAAGGAAAACTTCCAATTTCTTCTGATGAAGTCACTATTACCTTGGTTGTAAAACACTCAGCAACAACAACAAAAAATTGTATGTCAATCTCTCTGATAAATATAGATACAAAAATTCTCAAACACA
>NW_008383783.1:0-221 GCF_000622305.1 Nannospalax galili
CATGTGTCTTCTTTGCCTCCTGAAAACACCCCAACCCATTTTGTACAGACATGAGAAAGAGACTGTGTTCAGCACAAGTGAAGCCATGCACACAGATTTACTATAGAAAACAAAGTGTGCAGAAAACTTTTCCACTACTTGGGTCACTGGTGTAAGTAATGCCTTGAATTCTATCAGTTTTGTGGGGATCATGTTTCTTGAAGAAGCCACAGGGCGGAGCT
>NW_008383784.1:0-221 GCF_000622305.1 Nannospalax galili
GATGTTCCACAATTGCTCAAACTCTCCTGTTCCAATGATTACCTTGGAGTGGTTGGTGTGGCTGCTTTTACGTCTTCTTTGGGGTTTGCCTGCTTCATGGCCATCATCCTCTCTTATGTCCAGATATTCTCCACAGTTCTCAAGATGCCTTCTACTGAAGGTAGGTCTAAGGTCTTTTCTACTTGCCTGCCCCACCTCTGGGTGGTCTCATTTTTTATGTC
>NW_008383785.1:0-221 GCF_000622305.1 Nannospalax galili
TTCCATATAGGAGTCCCATCCTACACCCTACAGTCTCTTATTCTCCAAAACTTGGCTGCAGTGCCAGATAGAAGAGACTTCCCTTAGAGTGACGAGCATGCCTCACAACACTCATCAAAGGAGCTTGTTTTTGCAACAGATGGAGGCTACAGCCGAGCTGCACATCTGGCCAGGCACAGAGAACATATGCCTGGGAGATGCCCAGTACTAGGTGACATATC
>NW_008383786.1:0-221 GCF_000622305.1 Nannospalax galili
CTGGTGGCTTATTTCCCAGTGTAATGGTACTAAGAGGTGGTGGGATCTTTAGAAAGGTGGGATCTAAGAGTTGGAGATGTAGCTTAAATGGTAGCCTACTGGGCTAGCATGCATGAAACCCTCAGTTCAGTCTCCGGCACCATCAAAACCTGGAGGGAGGACTGCACATCTCTAATCCCAGCACTCAGTAGATGAAGGCAAGAGGATAAGAAGCTCATCAG
>NW_008383787.1:0-221 GCF_000622305.1 Nannospalax galili
GTTTTATTGCAGTGCCATCCTAGGCCTAAACATGGCATGCTTGATTACTTCCAAAGACTCTGGTGCCATCCTGTCTTTGTCCATGAGACGTGGCTGGCACATATCTCTTCCCTGAAGGAATCCACATGCATTCCTAGCATCTCAGGGATCACCTAGGGATGAAGACAGGTGTCTCTGTGGAATGTTCCAGGAGTGTATGGGCTGTTCCTTGGTTCTCACCT
>NW_008383788.1:0-221 GCF_000622305.1 Nannospalax galili
TGAATCACAATACTGCAATGTGCCAACACTATTGCGCATGTGAGATTCTATCGCTCCAATGCGCCACCACACCGTTACAATATGACTTTACAATGCTGCATTGTGAAGTCCCAATACTCTAATGTGACATCACAACGCTCCAATGTACCAACACTAATGCCCCATGTACGATTATATTGCTCCAATGTGCCATCACAATGTTACAGTATGATTTCATAATG
>NW_008383789.1:0-221 GCF_000622305.1 Nannospalax galili
TCCATTCTCTAAGACCACAGTAAACCTTAAAATCAACCACAAAAGAAGCTACAGTGAGAGTACACAAACTCATGGAGATTAGAAAACACACCTGAATGATAAGTGAGTCAAAAAGGTAATCAGGAAAGAAATGAAAGTATACCAGGAACTAAATGAAAATCATAACACAGCACAACAAAACCTCCAGATACATTAGAAACACCCCTTAGAGAGCAGTTTAT
>NW_008383790.1:0-221 GCF_000622305.1 Nannospalax galili
CTGGGAATGAAGGAGAAGGAATGTCACAGTCCTGAGACCCTCACCAGGTAGCCACAGCATGCGTGATTTTTTCCAGTACATTGCATCAAAACTCAGACAAACTTCACACTTTACAGTCTGAATCTCAAACTGACTTCATTGAACACAGAGAACATTTCCTTCAAGAAAGCACACAAATTTGCTCACTTATTTCACAAATGTTCTAAACAGTATTTTCAGCA
>NW_008383791.1:0-221 GCF_000622305.1 Nannospalax galili
GGCTGAGACTACAACTGCCCTTTCTTTCCTTTACAGATTCAGGAGTTCAGTAGACATTCCTTGTTGTGCATTTCTGGCCTGGGGTGGTATGGTTGGTTATTATGCTACATACTGTGGCAATAGATAACAGCAATTGCTCCTTTGCTGAGAGAATATGCCAACCCTGGGTGATCTAAAATACACTCACACTAGCTGCAAAGTCAAGTCATGGTGGCTAGGAA
>NW_008383792.1:0-221 GCF_000622305.1 Nannospalax galili
GCTCCAGGGAAATTGATGCCTTCTTCTGGCCTCCATGGATACCTGCACACACGGCACACAGACACACACACAGAGATACAGACACACACATGCACACACACACACAAATATTTTTAAATACCTAGAAAAGGAAAAAAGGAAACACTTCCATTTAGGAGAACTGCATAAGAAAAAAGCATAAAAGAAACAAAAATTTTCACAGTGAAACCATAGTAAATAAG
>NW_008383793.1:0-221 GCF_000622305.1 Nannospalax galili
AAATATAATGGCAGATGGGGCCTTATTGCTGGTACCTTTTAGCATGTGGTGCCACATTGGAAAATTGTGATGACACATTGGAGCATTGTTACATCAAACTGGAGAATTGTCAGGGGACATTGATCACCGTGTTTGCATATTGAACGTTGTGACGCCCCAATGGATCATTTTAGGGACACAATGGCACATTATGATGGCATAAGGAGCTTGTGAAGGCCAAT
>NW_008383794.1:0-221 GCF_000622305.1 Nannospalax galili
ACCTAGACATATAAATGCAGAGATGGTAGAGTGGCATAATGCCCAAGGAGCCAGGTGTGAAAAGGAAGAATGAAAAACTGTACAAAGTTAGGGATTGAAATGATTAGAACTGAGTGTGTGTCCCTGGAAAAATAAATAATCTTCATGATTTCCCTTAAAAATTAGAACATAAAAAAGTTAAATTTTACTTCACTTATGAGAATACTGAGCATGTCTTTTAA
>NW_008383795.1:0-221 GCF_000622305.1 Nannospalax galili
TGGGGCCACAGTGTTGGCATATTGGAGCATTGTGATGTCACATTGGAGCACAGTGATGTCATATTGTTGGACAATTATAGCATATGGGGCCATAGTTTGGCGTACTGGAGAAATATAATGACATATGGGGCGATGGTGTGGGTATACTGCAACATTGTGATGTCATCTTGCAGCATTATGATGTCATATTGTGGTATTGCGATGTCAAATTGTAGCATTGT
>NW_008383796.1:0-221 GCF_000622305.1 Nannospalax galili
AGCAACTTTCATGGGACCTGTGACTCACTGATTAGAGAAGTATTCTAGTTTTCTGTCTATTGCTGTGATGAAACACTTTGACTAAAAGCAATTTGGGGAGCAGAAGGTTTATTCCAACTTACAGTTCTAAATGAAAGTCCATCATTGAGGGAACTCAGAGCAGGAACTAAAATGTATGTCACCATGCCTGCAACCTCTGGAAGCAGTGCCATCACCCATGC
>NW_008383797.1:0-221 GCF_000622305.1 Nannospalax galili
AAGTGTCGGGGTGGCAGCTTCAAATGCAGCACCATGAATAATAAGAAGCATCCCAGGGAAGGGAGAAGATTACCACAAAGTAGAATCATTATCCTACTGAAATAATGGTAATGCAAGTGGGCTGATTATATTCCTTATTTTGATCTAACAAAATCATATCTTCCAAATATAATATTGCAGGATAACCAGTAATGTAACAGCAATCATTTACTAATGCTAGG
>NW_008383798.1:0-220 GCF_000622305.1 Nannospalax galili
GCTGGGATTTGAACCCAGGTCTTCTGCAAGAACAACCAGTGTTCTTAACCAGTGAGCTATCTCTCCAGCCCCTAAAATTATTTTTATTTTATGTGTGTGAGTGTATTGCCTGCATGTGTGTGTAAGTGCACCTGTGTTGTACAGTGCCCACGGTGGTTAAAAGAAGATGTTGGATTCTCCTGAAACTAGAGTTCCAGATTGTTGTTAGCCACCATGTGGG
>NW_008383799.1:0-221 GCF_000622305.1 Nannospalax galili
GTGTCACCTGCCTTCTGTGATGTGAACATGGTCATTTCACTTCCCCTCTCTGACGTGTACAAGGTCCTGTCACGTGCTCTCTTTGACATGCATTTGGTCGTGTCACCTGCCATCTTTGACGTGCATTGGTCGTGTCACCTGGCCTCTCTGACGTGCACATGGTCATGTCACCTCCCCCCTCTGACGTGCTGACTGTCGTATCACCTGCCCCATCTGACATA
>NW_008383800.1:0-221 GCF_000622305.1 Nannospalax galili
TCCAAATACTTGGAGCCTATGGGGAACATTTTCATTCAAACCATCACATTCAACTTTCTGGCCCCCATAGGCTCATGACCATATAAAATGCAAATGCTTTTATTCTGTCCTTAAAAGTCTCCATAGTCTTTACCAGTCTCAACGCTATTCACCAAAAGACAAATTACATGCTCCCAACATACAGTGGAACCAAATGCACATTACCATTCCAAAAGGGAGGA
>NW_008383801.1:0-221 GCF_000622305.1 Nannospalax galili
TGTTGCTGACCACTGGAGCAGGGCCACATCCCAGAAGAAAATGACCCTCTCTCTCCCAGCAGCTAAAACATATTATCAATACTTGCAAAGGGGAGGTAGAGTGGTGAATATTGAGATAGGACTAGAATTTTTTTAATGTATTTCGTTTTCAGGTTTGTTTTTATGACACATAAAACAAAATTTAATTTAGAAAAGCATCTGCAAAGAGTTTAAAGCAAATA
>NW_008383802.1:0-221 GCF_000622305.1 Nannospalax galili
TGTCCTAGCTATTGTGACTAATATAGCAATAAACGTGGATGTGCAAGGATCTCTATAGTGTGTTGACTTAGAATACATGTCTAGGTATATGTCTAGGAGTGGTATATCTGGGTCATGTGGTAAACCTATTTTTGGCTTTTTGAGACATTTCCATACCAATTTCTATAGTGGCTGCCTCAGTTTATGTTTCTCCCCAGCAGTGAATAAGCGTTCCTCTTGTC
>NW_008383803.1:0-221 GCF_000622305.1 Nannospalax galili
CATTAGGGGAATGTGAGGGCACATTAAGCACCGTATTTGCATATTGAGTGTAGTGAAGACACAATCGATCATTGTAATGACACAATGGCAATTTGTGAGGGAACAATGAATGTTGTGATGTCACAATGGAACCTTGTGAAGTCATAAGTTTACATTGTGATGGCACATTAGAGCAATATAATGGCACATGGGCCATAGTGCTGGCACACTGGAGCATTGTG
>NW_008383804.1:0-221 GCF_000622305.1 Nannospalax galili
CCTAGATAACAGTGTCACTACTGCACCAAAAGAGACAGTTTGCTGTTCTGGCCTTTATGGTCATTAGGCTTTGGAACTGGGTGGAACTATTGATTGATTTTTCTCCCTTAGCAGCTTGCATTGAATTATCTAGAAATATGAGAGCTAGTTTTCAGAGAGAAGACTTCTAAGTCAGTTCCTGCTCTATTGCTCTAAGCCCTGTGTCCGAGGTATGTCCAGTC
>NW_008383805.1:0-221 GCF_000622305.1 Nannospalax galili
GCAAGGGAAGAATGACCCAGACATGAGACAGCCTGCACGGCTTATACAGAGACCAAGGATGGGGCCAAGAATCCAACCCACGGGCCCTGTTTCTCTGGGGGTGTGATTCCCTATAAGCCATGAGTGCTAAGACACAGAAATCAAAATGATTCTTTAAAAAATGGAGCTGTCAGGCATGGTGGTACATGCCTATAACCCCAACAACTGGGAGGTGGAGGGAA
>NW_008383806.1:0-221 GCF_000622305.1 Nannospalax galili
GGGGACAGTCAGCATTTTGATGGCATATTGAGCATTGTGATGACATATTACAGCATTGTGATGGCACACTGAGCATTGTGATGACACGTTGGGCCTTGTGAGGTGAAATTCACCCTTGTCATGAAACCTTGAGCATTTTGATGACATATTGGGGCATCATGAGGGGACATTCAGCATTTTGATGGCATATTGAGCATTGTGATGACATATTACGGCATTGT
>NW_008383807.1:0-221 GCF_000622305.1 Nannospalax galili
ATTTTTTTAATTTTTAAATTGTAATTAAAATATTTTTTAAAAAAATAAAATATTTTTGCCTATTCACCTATTGATAAGCATTTGTTTTGTTTTCTTGTGATACAAATAAGATTACAATGATCATTTATGTTATGAAAAATTAAAAACATACCTGTGTCTGCCAAGACTAAAAACTCAGTGACAAATGGAGAGTTCAAACGAGCCACTCAGAGAGGGACCCC
>NW_008383808.1:0-221 GCF_000622305.1 Nannospalax galili
CATTTTTCTAGGTGATTGTTTTTAAGCAGGGAACCCTTTCAGTAGCAGTCTCAGCTTAAGAGCTCCTTTCAAACAAATTTTCATTTTCATGAGCTAGAACTGCCCGTGAGTAGGGTCCTGCCTCCCAAGCCTTTCCTACTGTCCCAGTACTCTGAAGTTTCTTCTGTAAATGTGCTAATATCTTTAGCAATTGCAGAGCCTTTGTCCTCTTTCTTCTTGTC
>NW_008383809.1:0-221 GCF_000622305.1 Nannospalax galili
GAGTGGGCTGATAATATCTAAGTTGCCTTTGATGCTTCAGCCCCAGAGAATGGATGCTGACTCTGTGTCACCTCGCCTGGGTGTCTCTCACTCAGCACAAAGGGCTCCAGTCTGTCCCATGCTTTCGTCAATGTCTTAGGTCTGAAAAAATATCTTATTAAATGTAGAGAAAATATAAATTAAGAAATATATTAATACTGAGTCTAGACCCCAAGTGACCT
>NW_008383810.1:0-221 GCF_000622305.1 Nannospalax galili
TTTTTTGTTTTTGACATGTGCACCATTTAAACAAAGGTTTTGTCTTAGTCTGTGCAATCTGTATTCACCACTTCATAACTGCCCATGTGTGAGCTCCTGGGTCACTTCTTCCTTTCTTTCTTCTACTCAAATGCATGAGTCCACTTGTCTTGTTGATCTGCTTCTCAAAAGCCCCCTACATTTCCAGCTCCTCCACTTCAAATTAACACCCTAAGTTCTCA
>NW_008383811.1:0-221 GCF_000622305.1 Nannospalax galili
TGCACGTCAAAGAGGACAGGTAACATGACCATGTGCACGACTAAGAGGGTGGGTGACATGACCATGTGTAGGTCAGAGAGGGCAGGTGACACCACCATCTGCCATCAGTGGGGGTATGTAACACCAACATCTGAACGTCAGAGGGCGCAGGTGACACGACCATCTGCGCAGCCGAGTGGGCAGGTGAGACGACCATGTGAACGTTAGAGGGGCAGGTGACA
>NW_008383812.1:0-221 GCF_000622305.1 Nannospalax galili
TGCTCTACCACCAAGGTACATCCACAACCCAGAATATTTCTGGAAAAAAAAATGTAAAGTTGCCCTCACAAAGGATATAATTATAGTTCTTATCCATTTTAACTAGGAAAACTCCACTTACTCAAGAACCATCTTCAAAATTCTTTTATGAACTAAGAGTTACAAAAGGTGCAATAAAATGATGGATAAGACAGAAGCAGTATAGCTTCATTCCACAGCAA
>NW_008383813.1:0-221 GCF_000622305.1 Nannospalax galili
TCCCAGAATCCTTTTCATATCCTCACCTTGTGCACGTGGGGGTGGGGTGGGAAGAGAAGGAAGAAGCCAGGCGTGACATGACTGATGGTTGACAGTTATCCAGGTGGCTGTGTCCTGGCCTAGGGGAGGGCAGGGTACCACAGGGTACAGCACAAGCTGATGGTCTCCCAGCACAGGCTGATGGTCTCCCGGCACAGGCCGCTGCATTGTTCCTCACCGAC
>NW_008383814.1:0-221 GCF_000622305.1 Nannospalax galili
TGGTAACAGTCACTGAGGTCATAATATCAAACTAATAGGATACAGAAGATTAACTTATACTCACTGAGATGTAGGTAAATTATCAGCCTACCCCATCAGTGTGGTACCAAAACGTTTATTCAGCAGGAACTAAAGGAACAGAATGCAGTGAAATTTATATTTCTGATAATATAGAGTCATGTTTATCATTTTCAATCCAGTTCCTCAGTTGGCCTTATTTA
>NW_008383815.1:0-221 GCF_000622305.1 Nannospalax galili
CAGTATTATGGACCATGCCTGTTTTAGGTTGGCTTGGTTAGCAAGCTCTTACTCATCATTGACTACCGGCACTCAAAGGGTGACCTCCCTGGGTATGAGAAGGCAATTATATGGAAGCCCTACAGATCTTCCCATGAGCCAGACCTGTAAGACCTGGTGGGGAGGATCATGGCCTGTGTGTTGAAGTGTCAAGAGGACCTGGAGTGTGTCTCTGTTGATGC
>NW_008383816.1:0-221 GCF_000622305.1 Nannospalax galili
AATATTCCATTTTATAAATACCCCAAATTATCATTATCCCTTGATGGACATTGAGGTTGTTTCCACATCCTGATTATTGTGAATAAAAGAGCAATGAACAAGCTTTAGTTGGTATCTCTGTGAGAGGACATGTAATCCTTTGGGTATATGGCTATATACCTGAGTGGTACGGCTGGATCAAGTGGTATATGTGTTTCAGCTTTCTGACGAAGCTGCACACT
>NW_008383817.1:0-221 GCF_000622305.1 Nannospalax galili
TTGGCTCAAGGCTCTGTTCTTTTAACTTGGGGTTTATCGATTCTTAACACGGAAAGATTTGTCTCGTTATATTTCTCTCTGTGCTGTTACTTATCTCTTCAAAAGGAGCTTTGTGAGAGGCTGAAAATCCAGTTCATAGAAGGACAAGAAATGCCAGGCACTTAACCTTCGCTGGCATGCCTCGTGGGTCATCAAAGCTCAGTAAAGACCTGTTCCTGAGT
>NW_008383818.1:0-221 GCF_000622305.1 Nannospalax galili
CTTAACCACTTGGCAGCCAATTGCTAGCGTCCTGAGAAGCATCAGCACTTCGGCATTGGAAGGTCAATGATGACTGTCTCATGGAGGCAGCCACTTTCCAGAGCTTCCTGTCTTGATGACTTGACACTAACCTAGATGGTCTCCAGCACCCTTATCATTTCCATTATCAGATGATTTTGGCTAAGAAATCAAAGACAGGCTTGCCAGCGAGATAAAAGAGG
>NW_008383819.1:0-221 GCF_000622305.1 Nannospalax galili
TGTCAAAGTCTTTATGTAAGGACATTTAAGACATGTCTAAGAATAAACAACTGCAATGTTCCCTAGTTTGAGGAGTAAAACATTGGGAAGTACTCTATCAGGTAAAATGCTCCCTGACCAGATGAAACGGCAAACCTTATACCTCAGTGTTATAAAAGCACCATGATAGGCTGTATTTGAACAAATGAGAGAGAACCTTAGCTACTCAGTCTGTTAATTAG
>NW_008383820.1:0-221 GCF_000622305.1 Nannospalax galili
CCTTAAAGCCTCTGTTTCCCTGTGTTCCTGAAATAGTCCTGAGTCTCACAACCTTTCTGTTCCCTCTTCCACAGTGGACATGGTGGGTGATGTTTAATATAGGAATACTATTTAATAACACACACTATAGCTTTTATTCTTTAAAACTTGGTCAGTTGTGGGACTTTCTTTGTGTATCACATTCTTTGTATAAGGAAGCTGTACTGATGAGAGTTGAAGGA
>NW_008383821.1:0-221 GCF_000622305.1 Nannospalax galili
ATATTAAAATATTAAACATTTATTCTTGTTCAACTCTGGAAAAGCCATAAATGGATCACATTTGCACTAGATCTTGGTAGATGCTGTGACCTACCCTGCCCCCAAGTATTCCCTGAGCCTATTTCTGGGCCGTTCTACTCTAGGAAAACAAAAAATACTAAAATGAATATGGCATACATTAAAACCCCACTGAAAGGGGAGACAGAATCTGTGTATTCACA
>NW_008383822.1:0-221 GCF_000622305.1 Nannospalax galili
TTCTTCTACTAAGTGGTTTCACTGCACTACTGCACAGTAACGGTTTGTTCATATGTTCAGAGTCCAATTCCTAGCAGAAGGGAGTGAGCAGCCCGTGGATTCTCTGTTTCCACATACAACCAAACATCGAAATATTAATGCTGTCGTCTTTCACTTTACTGCTCCCACACTGACACATTTCATTGACTCAATAAAGTTAGAGAAATTCACACTAAATCACA
>NW_008383823.1:0-221 GCF_000622305.1 Nannospalax galili
CTCTGCAATATGGAGATTGTTCTAACTACCAATGACAAAGCCTTTTATGACAACCACATTGTAGATCAGCAGTTAGATAATGCCCCCCACCCTCACCCCCAGTTAAAATGGCCACTGCTACGCTGCCCAATCTGTCCCCCATCAAACTAATGTGGGACACTAAAGCTCCCATATGGGTCGAGCAGTGGCCTCTTCCTTCACATAAATTAGCTCATTTGATC
>NW_008383824.1:0-221 GCF_000622305.1 Nannospalax galili
ATGTATGCACACCCATGATATTCAGTGCCAGAGGAGATCAGAAGAGGTTGATGAATCTCCTGGAACTGGAGTTACAGATGTTTGTCAGCCACAATGTCGGTGCTGAGAAACAAACCCAGGTCCTCTGTAAGCAGAGTCAATGCTCTTAACTACCAAGTCAGCTCTGCAGGCCCCACAATACTAATTTTAGAAGATGAGAATATTTTAAACATCTATGAAGG
>NW_008383825.1:0-221 GCF_000622305.1 Nannospalax galili
AATGGTGGACCAGCCGTCCCAACACCATTTACAAGAAAATGCTTCCACTTTCCTCACTGCTTATACATTTCCTTTATCTGGTAGCAATGTCTGGACACAGGACAGAAGGTTGGACATTGGCAGTAAAACCGCCTACTCACATTAGTGCTCTAAACTGGAAAGAAGCTACAAAGACAGTTTCTGTGTAGCTCATTTCAGTAGGTGGCTCCTCTCCTGAGAAG
>NW_008383826.1:0-221 GCF_000622305.1 Nannospalax galili
TATGTTTAATCTCCAAATATTATTCACAAATGCTAATTTTATAGGTTAATAAAATGCATTAAATCTGGTTGCCAAGAAAAGATTTCTAAATCAAGAGCTATTGCAAAATGTCTTCTTAGTAAAAAGAAAATGCTACTATAGTATTAGTCCTTAAGAATACCATTTCAAGACAGAGCAAACGGCTCAAGTGACACAGTACCTGCTGTGCAAGCATGAAGACC
>NW_008383827.1:0-221 GCF_000622305.1 Nannospalax galili
GGCCATGAGGAAAGTCATTACTCCAGTTTCCTGCTTGCTGGTATACAATGCTAACTACAAGTCTCTAAGAAAGTGTTTAAATGACCTTAGAAAATGACTCACTCATTTCCAGCATCTGTGAAGTAGGGGTAACACTACCTTCCCTATCTCCTGCTTCACAGGTTTATGGGGAAGGTCAAAGGCATGTGAATTTCAAATGTCTGAGAGTATCTACCAAAGTG
>NW_008383828.1:0-220 GCF_000622305.1 Nannospalax galili
TCTCCTTGATGTATAGACAGCTAACGTCTTCCTTTGTCTTTGTACTGTCTTCCCACTGTCTTTGCATTCAAATTTTCCTGTTTTTAAAAACAATCTATTTTGTTATTGCCTGCATGTGTGTAAGTGCATCCATGTTGTCCAATGCCTGTAGAGACCAGAAGAGATCATCGAATCCCTGGCATTATGGACAGTTGTTAGCTGCCATGTGGGTGCTGGAAAT
>NW_008383829.1:0-221 GCF_000622305.1 Nannospalax galili
GTGTGATGGCACAGTGGAGCATTGTGAAGACATATTGGAGCATTGTGCTGCCACAGTTGGGCATTCTGAGGACATATTTCAGCATTCAGCATTGTAATGACATATTGGTGCATAGTAAGGATAGTGTTGAGATTTGAGGGTACACTGAAATATTTTGATTCCATATTGGGGCACTATGATGGCCTAGTGTACATTATGGTGGTATATTGGGGCACTGTGAT
>NW_008383830.1:0-221 GCF_000622305.1 Nannospalax galili
GAGGAGGTGCATGACCATATGGAAATGGTCCTACAGGCACCTGAGCCCCTTCTCATACAAACCTACAGCAGTGGAATCAGCGCGCACAAGACCCATACAGACAGGCAGACAAAAACCCAGCACAGAACTGTGGAAACGAACAGCAAGCCCCAGTCTTAGTCAAGGAATCCTTAGCAGCTGATTACTGCTGGGTGAGGAAGAGCTGATCTTGAAGGGAGAGA
>NW_008383831.1:0-221 GCF_000622305.1 Nannospalax galili
TCCCCATTTGGGAGGTATATGGGAACTTTATACTTTAGTTCAATTTTGCTGTGACTCTAAACCTGCTCTAAAACATCCAGTCTATTTCTTAAATATTTTTAAAACATTTAAAATATGGGCCAGATGTGATGGCACACACCTTTAATCCCAGCACTCAAGAGGCAGAGGCTGGTGGATCTCTGTGAGTTTGAGGCCAGCCTAGTCTACATAGTGAGTTCCAG
>NW_008383832.1:0-221 GCF_000622305.1 Nannospalax galili
GGACCACTCAGGTCTGGAGCTGGAGGAACTGGAGAAGATGACCTGCTGGCCGGATTCCAAGGTCCTGAGATAACACTGCACTGAAAATATGCCCCAAGGGGCTGGGGAATTGGGAGTAAAGACTGGTGGAGCAACAGAAGAAAGGGCCCAGGACAGGGCCCAGGCTCTCCGGATGCGGGAGGCCAGAAAACCAGGACCTGCTGGCTCATGGAGCCTCCAAA
>NW_008383833.1:0-221 GCF_000622305.1 Nannospalax galili
TTTTTGTATGCCTCAAACCTAACAAGACTAAACTTTAAATTTTTACCCTCTTTTTAACTCTTCAACTTCCAAAGTTATGGTACCCCACCTCTTTCCTCCTTGATTGGTTGGTGGCAATGCCCTTCTCCCAATAACAGCAAAGTTCTGAAGAACTTTCACTCTTTTTTTCTCTCACAATTCACAAAATCATGTTTCCTTCATCTGTAGAACATCTAAGATTC
>NW_008383834.1:0-221 GCF_000622305.1 Nannospalax galili
CCTTCCATGAGTCTAACAGAATCAGTAACAAAAAGTCAAAATAAATCTACCGGCTGTTTAAAAATATAACCTACTTACAAAACTTCTACATATGGATGCAAAGACCTTTACATAACAGACTAAAGCAATATCTCTGTACCCATATTTATTAATAAGAGTAAGAATATGGAAAAAAACAGAACAACTGACAGATAAATGTTTAAAGAATATTTGGTATGCAT
>NW_008383835.1:0-221 GCF_000622305.1 Nannospalax galili
ATGCAGCTGTGGGTATGTGCTGTGTGAGAACAGAAAGGTGTCCACTGCATTTGGATCACTGTGCTGTCTTCTGAGGAGCTTTCTGCACAGGGCTTCCAAATCATCTGTCCTTAATTCTTGAGGCTTTCCTCCTAGCTTAACTTTGGTGTAGCCTCTCCATGTTGGGAAGCCTTGGTGTAGAGGCCCATCCACTTGTATTCCTCCTGACTACAAGAAGGAGT
>NW_008383836.1:0-221 GCF_000622305.1 Nannospalax galili
TACTTGATCCAAGATTATGCATGATAAATTATAATACGGTTTTTCAAACCCAGAAAGTCAGCCCGATAGCCCTCTTTAGAAGAAGAGTTCACCCTGAGTGCTGTCAGACTTGCCTCATTTTTAATTTGAAAAATGAAATATAAACAAACAGGATAGAGCCAAGAACTTTAGTGTATTCAAACAATGGTCTATCATCAGAAGCTTAGGAAAGGGGTAACCAT
>NW_008383837.1:0-221 GCF_000622305.1 Nannospalax galili
CGTGCATTGGTGAAGTACGTTTATGACAGCTGATGACCTGTTGCCCAGCCACACATTTAGCCAACCCCATCCATACATCCACCATGACTGTCTCACAGGGGGATTTTCTGCCTCTGAGCTCTCTACTGTCCCCAGGTTTTGTCCTTTGCAGAGCTGGAACCACAGCCCGTTGACTTCCCATGGTGTGTGTTTGTTTTCTGTCACTTAGCAGTTTATGAACC
>NW_008383838.1:0-221 GCF_000622305.1 Nannospalax galili
TGAACTCACAGAGATCCGCCTGCCTCTGCCTCCCCAGTGCTGGGACTACAGCTGTGCCCCACCATGCCCGGCGTATGTAGGTTTTTTAATATGGCGGACTAAACTGGGTGATAGGTATCACACTGTCCTTGCATTCACAGAATCAACCTCACTTCTTTTGTGAAATTCTTCTCACATACTGAAGAAATCTATGTACTAACATTTTATTAAGAATATTTGGG
>NW_008383839.1:0-221 GCF_000622305.1 Nannospalax galili
TGACACGACCATATGTACGTCAGTGGGTGCAACTGACACGAACATCTGCACGTCAAAGGTGGCAGGTGACACCATCATTTGCACGTCAGTGGGGGCATGTGACAGGACGTTCTGCACATCAGGAGGGGCCGGTGACATGACTTCTGCAAGGCCGAGTGGGCAGGTGACACCTGAAACTCTGACGTGAAGATGGTCGTGTCACCTGCCCCCTCTGACCTGCA
>NW_008383840.1:0-221 GCF_000622305.1 Nannospalax galili
CTATCATGGGAATAGTCAACCTTTCCAATTAGATTTAAGCTTCACCCAACAAAAGGAAATCCATAACTGGCACTGTCATTGTTGTGGTATGAAGAACTATAGCTAGACAGGTCCTAGACCCTAGGGGAAAACCTGCTTCTGTTATGGGCATAGAATTAAACAGACTCTTCATGACTTATTACAAGCATAGATTATGCTGAGTGCATCTCCCACTATCATCA
>NW_008383841.1:0-221 GCF_000622305.1 Nannospalax galili
GAGTATGATCAACATACCAGGGAACACATTCTCAGATACTGTGAGTAGAGCATTTGAAAAGAAAGAGAAACAGTGAATGTGTTTACAATCAAAGCAGACTACAGAACTGTAAGAAAATTTCACAATACAGTAACGAAATGCACTATTTTCTCCAATTTTTATACACAAATGAAATTATAAAATGAATATATACAGAAGTAGATATCCATGTTATCCAAAGG
>NW_008383842.1:0-221 GCF_000622305.1 Nannospalax galili
CATGAACGAGACCTTGGTGAGCACGTTTCAGCTCTGAGCCATGCTCCTTTTTCATCCTCTCTGCCTCCCCGCCACCCCAGAAGACTGCTATTTTAAAGTGACAGGGACAAAGAGTCTTATGGAAGATATGTGTTCCCTCAGCATGCAAAGTTTCTACCCAAGGGACATATTGGAGGCTGTTATCTTGCTCCAACTTAGAATACATAACTCTAGATCATGCT
>NW_008383843.1:0-221 GCF_000622305.1 Nannospalax galili
ATGTATAGTATTTAAAAGTAGAAAGGAGGGCTGGGAAGCTGGCTCAATGAATAAAGCACTTGCCACAGTAATACTGAGGAGCCCGGATCCCAGCACTCATGTAAATGCTGGGCAGGTGTGGTGACCCACCTGTAATCCCAGCACTCCGGAGACAGAGACAGGAGATTCCTTAGAACAAGTTGGCTAGCTAGACTATCTGAATCAGGAGCTCTGGATTCAGC
>NW_008383844.1:0-221 GCF_000622305.1 Nannospalax galili
TGATGTTCCATGGGCATTTCAAATTAGAAACAAAGTTTTTAAATATTCAAAGCACAGCTTCTAGGACTTTTACCTTGGAGATTTGAACTCAAGCTCTAAGCACAATACAGAATGTAAGAAACCTCAGTTCTTCAAGAATTTCCTATGGGTTTCCATACTGATTATAAATGTATTAAACATGTAGGATATATAGGATGTATCTTGTTTTCCAATTTCTCCCT
>NW_008383845.1:0-221 GCF_000622305.1 Nannospalax galili
GCACCCTCTGACTCCAGAGATTATACCTAGAGACAAATAATAAGATCAAATCTGCAAATGCCCAAGCATTGTTAGTTTGCTGTGCTGTTCTGCCATGAAGGTGGCATAATGACTTCTGTTCATAATGCATCCAGTCCTTGCAATCTGGAATCAAAAAATGTTGAAACACATGGTTGACACTCAGGATGTTGAAAGACCTCATGTCTTTGCTGTTACTTCTC
>NW_008383846.1:0-221 GCF_000622305.1 Nannospalax galili
CACAGACATTGTTCAACTTCATTGTTGAACTTAGTGTAAGTCCTTTCCTCTGAAGAGGTATGATATTTTTGTACAAATTAAGTCTTTATTCTGGGGTAAATGTGACAAATAAAAATTCTGAACCTGAAAATATTACCTTACAAATACCTCATGAGAGTCATATAATCCAATAACATAAAATGGCTCAGCAGTATGGTTTTGTATTTCTGACCAAACCCTGG
>NW_008383847.1:0-221 GCF_000622305.1 Nannospalax galili
CTAACATGGCCATTGTGTGGAGAGGCAGAGAACAGCTCAGTCCAAGAAGATAGACCCCTCAGCAGCATCGAATGCCTTGAAGCTTCCAAAGAGTTGATGGTACGGAGTCTGCATCAACAGGTGAAGAAGTTGGAGGCCTCTGGTGGTGAAAGACGGCATCAGCAGCAGCAACAGACACCAGAAAGAAAGACTCCAGGGGCTCGTGCATGCTGCCTTCCTCT
>NW_008383848.1:0-221 GCF_000622305.1 Nannospalax galili
AATACTGTGGAACTTTTGCTTTCCTAGGAACATGGTGAAACATGCTTTGTAGGAACCAAACAGAAAGAATGTCTTCTACAAATCCATCATAGGTAAGGGCAATGGGTTCCTCTGGTGTGGTGTTTCTATTAAAGAGAAGATATTTTAATGAAAGACACTTGTGTCCTAAGCTTCAGCTAACCTTCTTTAGATCCCACAGAATTTCTGGGACTTTCATGATA
>NW_008383849.1:0-221 GCF_000622305.1 Nannospalax galili
CTCAGGTGTTCCCCAGCCAGCTTCAGAGCCTCCCGGGCAGAAGGGCAGGGCAGAGCAGAGCGCACTGGGTCAGCTGCCAAAGCCACCCACCCCACCTGTCTTGAACCAATGTGTGAACGGGTCAGAGGCACTGCCCTCCAGCCAGGGACCGACACGGGTCAGGGCCCTTGCAAAAGCTGGGTGGGTTTGGTGTGGTGGCCGCCAGGCACATTTGAAGAAAA
>NW_008383850.1:0-221 GCF_000622305.1 Nannospalax galili
GATTAAATGACATTCCCAAAGTCACTCAGCCACTCAGAGAAGAGTTCATTTCAGGACTCGCTGACCACATGCACTGTACAAGATTTTCATATCCAGCATGAATCCGTCCTCCTACAGTGGTTTGAATACTGAGGGTTAGGGTGAAAGCAGGCCCTGCCCTATTGGCTCCAACTGGTTATACATGTTCTGGTTAGCAAATGCAAAATTACTTCACCTGCTCA
>NW_008383851.1:0-221 GCF_000622305.1 Nannospalax galili
TGCTCCAATGTGCCAACTCTATCGCCCCATGTACTAATATATTGGTACAGTGTGACATCATAATGTTACAAAGTGACTTCACAATGCTCCACTGTGACCTCAAAAATATTGCAGTGTGTCATCACAACACTCCAATATGACATCCTAATGCACAGTGTGCCGTAACAGTACATCAATGTGTCATCACAATGCCCCTGTGTGCCATCACAATGCCCCAGTGT
>NW_008383852.1:0-221 GCF_000622305.1 Nannospalax galili
CTGTAGTCGACAGTGGCCTCCAACTCATGGCAATTCTCCTGTATCAGCCTGCCAGGTGCTGGGATTACAGCCTGAGCAACCCTGCTTTTGCACATTTTCTGTCTAGTGTGTAACTGGTAGGATTACAGTGACATTGACACAGCAGCAGCAAACTGAACAGACTGCCAACAGCTACTTCTATGTTGCACTTGAGGACTCCGAGGACCTTTTGAAGACCTTGC
>NW_008383853.1:0-220 GCF_000622305.1 Nannospalax galili
TTATATATCATAACAAACCTAAACAGACCTTCATCACTTGCTTAGGCTTTAGGCTTTCTCATGCCTTCTGTCTGTTTTGGAAAATATCTCCATTCCCATATCCTTTTAACATTGTTTACATTCTAATTTTCTTTTTCTTTTTTTCTTTTTGTCTTTTTGAGACAGGGTCTCCCAGCTGTCTTGGAACTCACTATGTAGACCAGGCTGGCCTCGAACTCAC
>NW_008383854.1:0-221 GCF_000622305.1 Nannospalax galili
AAAAATGTTGCTGTCTAGTCTCAGTAGAAAATGGTCCAGTTTGGGCCTCTGCATAATGAACTTCACTGTGTACAGCTCAGCACAGAGCTACAGCTGTTGCCACATCATTCTTTATCTGTACATCAAGATGAGCCTAAGCAAAAACTCTGTATCTGCCACTATTGCAAGTCTGTTCACGGGCCCTTTGGAAGTGAAATGGATGGAAAGAGGATGAGATTGAG
>NW_008383855.1:0-221 GCF_000622305.1 Nannospalax galili
GGGTGGGGCTCATTCTTTTCTCTCACCCTGGTTGCCTGTGTGACTTTGGGTAAAGTGTTTTGTCACTGTGTACAAAACAAGGTTACAGGTTTCATATCCCTTATTCAAAGTGATTAGAACTGAAAGTCTTAGTTCTCAAGGGTTTTTAGATTTTGTAATATTGCGTAGATTTTTTTTTTATCAGTTGAGCATCCCTAATCTAAAAATCTAAAATTTAAAAT
>NW_008383856.1:0-221 GCF_000622305.1 Nannospalax galili
AGCATGAGATTTCATCAACAATAGCAGACGGATGAACGGCACATCAGAGTATGCTGAACATCATTAACCCTGGCAGAAATGCAGATCAAAAGCACATGTCTCATAGCAGCTAAAATAAAAAATAGTGACACCACCCCTTCAGGAACCCAGAGAAACTCTCCTCACTCACGTGGATGTCAGTGGGTGAAGCTGTCCTGGAAAACAATTTGCAGTTTCTTATA
>NW_008383857.1:0-221 GCF_000622305.1 Nannospalax galili
ACATATAAACCACCAAACTGCTTTTGGGAAATAAATGAGTAAAATGTTGAGTGTCTGATGCCTTGGTAGGAATGTTACGTTCTCCTACTGAAGATCAAGCTGAGATCTTAAGAACAGAGTTCATCTTCATTATTCCCTTTTCCTGTATTAACTTTTGTCTTCTTTAGACTGAAATGTTATCGGCCAAAACCTGAAAAGTTATTGGTCAAAGCCTTCCCTAT
>NW_008383858.1:0-220 GCF_000622305.1 Nannospalax galili
CCTCTGTTAGAGCAGTCAGTGCTCTTAACCACTGAGCCATCTCTCCAGCCCTCCAATACACATCTCTCAATAATAACCTTAAATATCAATGGTTTGAACTCCCCAGTCAAAAGACACAGGCTCAGTGGATGGATTAAGAAACAAAATCCATCTCATTGCTGTCTGCAACAAACCATTTCACCTTCAAGGACAGGCACTACCTTAAGGTAAAAGGATGGAA
>NW_008383859.1:0-221 GCF_000622305.1 Nannospalax galili
CTGACCTCTCGGCCCAGAACCACCACTGCTTTTTGACCCTTTGCATCCAGACAAACTCAGTTCTTTTTTGAGGTCCCCAGGAGCCCTGTGGGCCTAGTCCCACCCTCACCTCCCTCTGCCTCCCGGCATGGCAGGGCCACCAGCTGCCCAGCATTTTCCTGGGCACTGCACCCAGGCCAGTCCAGCCCCCAAATTCCTGAGGACAACATCTTTCCTGGAGG
>NW_008383860.1:0-221 GCF_000622305.1 Nannospalax galili
CAGTCCTCCTGCCCCAAGCCTTCCAACTGATGGCATTGGTATGAGCCACCAGGCCTGGTTCAGCAGGAGCTAGTTTTAATTCTGATTATTCTCCTGAATATTACGTTTACTTGTAAGTTTTTTTCTAATCTTTCTGTTACCTGAAACTTCCCAGCACTCATGAGGCAGAGGCAGAGGCAGGCCAATCCATGAATTTGAGGCCAACCTGATTTATACAGTGA
>NW_008383861.1:0-221 GCF_000622305.1 Nannospalax galili
GACTGGTTCCTTAAGTAAAAGTACTTAGATGCACTGGACATCTCTAGACTCGCTTTTTTCGACATCAGCTAAAACACACAGAGAAAGGTATGAAATGTAACCACAGTACACCCCGACTCTGCCCTCCCTTGACTCAGATGTCAGGAGTGCCTAACGTCTCTCTCAGGCATGTACACTTGCAAAAAGGAACCTCTTCAATGGGCTTCCTCTTGTCTTCTACA
>NW_008383862.1:0-221 GCF_000622305.1 Nannospalax galili
TACTTTAACCCACTTAAAAATACTTCCAGTAAAACTGGTACTCCATAAAATTATTTTAGTTTTGATTATAAGTATTTCAGAAGCACTTCTCTAAGAATATTAATGTTATAACGTCGAATTTTAGATTTAACAATGTCCCTAAAAGTAAATTTAAGAAATATTAGGATACGTAATTAGAAAAGTGCTAATACTCTTTTAAACCATGCTTATGGTTTATTTTC
>NW_008383863.1:0-221 GCF_000622305.1 Nannospalax galili
GTGAGGGGACATTGAGCACTGTGGTAGCATATTTAACGTGGTGATGACACAACACACCTTTGTATTGACACAATGGTGCCTTGTGATTTCAAAATGAGCATAATTATGGCACATAGAGCATTGTAATGGTACAATGGAACATTTTGAAGCCATATTGTAACACTGTTATTGTACATTGTTGTATTCTGATGGCACAATGAGCATTGTGATGCCACATTTGA
>NW_008383864.1:0-221 GCF_000622305.1 Nannospalax galili
ACAAGTGCTTTATCCAGTGAACCGTTTTCACAACCCCTCTCTTGGGCTGTTGTTGTGCAGTAACATGGTAGGTGCCTTTACTCTGACTACTCACTACAAATAAAAGCTCCTGATGTCTTCCATGGAATCCCAGTCTCTTTTCATCACATAATACTATGGCTCAGATTGATGGCAAAAGCCATAGCACCTTCATCAACACTTCATTATTTTAATTTGCTTTG
>NW_008383865.1:0-221 GCF_000622305.1 Nannospalax galili
GGAAAGAGCCATGAAATATGTGACATCAGAAAGAAAGCAAGGCCATGCAGGCAACTGCCTGTGTGCGTGTGTGCATCAGTATGTGTGTAAGCTCCCGGCAGAAGGGAACAAACATCCAGAAGAGAACCCGCATGGTGAGTTCCTGAACACAAGTTTGACATAGTAGCGCGGGCAGTTTGTCTGTTGACGCTCAGCTCCAGTCTCTCTTTCCTGTGCATCGC
>NW_008383866.1:0-221 GCF_000622305.1 Nannospalax galili
TCTGAGGCCCTTGCGATGCTTTGAAGTACATCATGTTTAGATGCACAGCTGCATGTGTCCCAGGATAGCTATAGATGTAGCCCAACACATTTGAGGGTGACAAGGGTCATTTACAAGATGGAAAGGGTGCGCACGTCTGGTTTAGTGTCTTTGAAAATGATGTCCACATAATGGATTTACATGATCACAGAATTGCTAGCACAAATTTTTGTTGAGCTCAA
>NW_008383867.1:0-221 GCF_000622305.1 Nannospalax galili
TCAACTCAGAGGAAACATCTCATCCATGCTTCCAAGTGAAGCCAGACATGGCCGAGCAGGACCTCTGACTCATCTTCACATAGATGGGCCTGGTAAAAGAAAGGAGCCAGGAGCTCCTCCCAAGTCCATGTGATCCCTAAGGAACAGACCCTGAATCAACCTTAAGTGAAAAAATAAATTGATTTATTTGGGCCAAATGTATGGTCTTAAAACACCCAAAA
>NW_008383868.1:0-221 GCF_000622305.1 Nannospalax galili
CTGGCCCGGAACTTGCTAAGTGGACCAGGCTGGCCTTGACCTCACAGAGATTCAACTATCTCTGTGTCCCTAGTGCTGGCATTAAAGTTTTGCACCAACAAGCATGTGAGGACCTGGTTCTTAAATAATTAGTGTGTTTTTTCACCTGTCTGATCATTCCCTGGTGAATTAAAGCATGAGAACTTGCCTTCTTTTCTACCCACCTTGGGCTGAGGAAGCTT
>NW_008383869.1:0-221 GCF_000622305.1 Nannospalax galili
GGGAGCCTCCTCCATCTTGCATAAGACCTGTAAAGGGACACAGGAGTATTGAAACACATATCTGCCTGAGAATCAGTTCACTGATTTGTGGTGCAGAAAAGGTATCTATGTTTAACCCGACGTCCCCCACCTTGCCAGTCTCTGCAATAACTCAGGTGACACTGACACCCGTAAACTGAGATACAGTGAGAGCCAGGCCCAGAGTAAGCACAGATATCATC
>NW_008383870.1:0-221 GCF_000622305.1 Nannospalax galili
GGGAGCCTCCTCCATCTTGCATAAGACCTGTAAAGGGACACAGGAGTATTGGAACACATATCTGCCTGAGAATCAGTTCACTGATTTGTGGTGCAGAAAAGGTTTCTATGTTTAACCCAACGTCCCCCACCTTGCCAGTCTCTGCAATAACTCAGGTGACACTGACACCTGTAAACTGAGATACAGTGAGAGCCAGGCCCAGAGTAAGCACAGATATCATC
>NW_008383871.1:0-220 GCF_000622305.1 Nannospalax galili
GGGGGGGCAGGAGACACGACCATGTGCAAGTCAGAGGGGGCAAGTGACTCGACCATGTGCTCGTCAAAGAGGGCAGGTGACACGACCATGTGCACAACTAAGTGGATAGGTGACACGACAATTTGCACCTCATAGACGGCAGGTGATACTAGCATCTACAAGTAAGAGGGGGCAGGTGACACAACAATCTGCACTTCAAAGAGGACAGGTGACACTACCG
>NW_008383872.1:0-221 GCF_000622305.1 Nannospalax galili
AAGGATTAAAGATGTCCCAGGAAGGAACAAGTATAGGGGTTCTGTGCGAGGCTCAGGGCACCGTGGTGATGGCCCTGTAGACTAGGGTGCAGTGTTTTAGTGACTCAGTTGTGGCGTCTGTAAAGTGGGGATAAAAGTGACTATATTATAGGCTGTCTGTGGGTAAGAAATGAGTTAGAAAACACAAGTGTTCACAAAGACTCTGGTAGAGAAACAATGCC
>NW_008383873.1:0-221 GCF_000622305.1 Nannospalax galili
AGGCCAGCAGAGCCCAGTGTCTGGCTCCTCCCTCCACAAAGCCACAATTACCTTGTCAGCAGAGTCCTAGGTATGGAAATAGAGGCACAAACATCTGTCTTTGTGGTAGCTGCTTGGCTGCCTCTCATTGGGTGGACTCTGGATATATGCAGATGACTGAGTGCAGGAATCTGATCTAGTGTGGTCCAAGAAGAAAAGCACCAAGCGTGCTCTTCCATTTT
>NW_008383874.1:0-221 GCF_000622305.1 Nannospalax galili
TGGGTTGAAAGCAGGGTTTATGAGACATGTTGCAACTACCTATAGTTTGACTGACTGGTTTCTCTTTTGTCCACTCAGAGCCTGGGGAAGAGGGGGCTATCTCAAGCCCAGAAGGAACCATTTAGAAACTCAACAGTATAGTTAGGTCAGGTGACCCCACAGCTGGTGCAAAAGGTCACTTTCCCTCCTGCCTTCTTCTTGTAAGCCCTGGGGATCCAGCC
>NW_008383875.1:0-221 GCF_000622305.1 Nannospalax galili
AACTAACACTAATGGCCTTTTGAAAAATTCAAATGGAAATTTATCACTAGAGAAGCTTCTTAAAGTATTTACATATGCAATACAAAAATAATTTAATTGGCGTCACCCCAAACCAGGGGTAAGTTCCCCACAGACACCATAGGTTAAAAAATAAAAATCCCAATACTAGAAATGGGCTTTCCTTTTTGGGAAATTTTGCCTAGGGGTGATACCATAGACCC
>NW_008383876.1:0-221 GCF_000622305.1 Nannospalax galili
CAGTTAAAATTAGAAACTCTGGTAGGCTCTTCAAAATTCTGCACTGCATGATGGAGACAGCTAAACTGGGCAGAAATGAAAGGGGCAGTCAGAAAGGCCAGTGGCTGATGCACTGTGTGAGCATCTCACCTTGATAGATGCACCGGGGTTTATTTTTCTTTAAATAGAGACCCTTAAAACTCTGTATTCAGCATACCATGCAATTTTTACTGATCAACCAA
>NW_008383877.1:0-221 GCF_000622305.1 Nannospalax galili
TAAAAATAAGACAATGTTTAAAAGGAAACTGTACCTTTAAATAAATGCATGAGGAAACAAAAATCTAAATATTTAATTCAAAAAGTTAGGAAAAGAACAAAAAAGATTCCTCAAGGAAGCAGGGATAAGGAAATAATAAATTCAGAGCAGAGCTTAATGAAATAGAGAAACAATATGAATAAAGTTTAAAAGTCAAGATCCCATTTTGAAGCAGTATATAT
>NW_008383878.1:0-221 GCF_000622305.1 Nannospalax galili
CACCCCCTGCTTCCTGTATTTTTAAGGAAACACAGCAAGAATTGTGTGAGAGACTCCAAGGTTTCCTTTGAGGTTAAAGAAAGGGACATATGGCAGGTCACCTTTTGGGAGGGACCCACCTTTCATTAATTCTTGTTGGGTGGTGAGCATCACCAGTACCTAGGAGGGGTCCTCCAGGCATGGGTATTGAATCTCTTCCTAGAAGATCAACTAAGTTCTCC
>NW_008383879.1:0-221 GCF_000622305.1 Nannospalax galili
AAAAAAATCTCTTCATAATCTTATATTCAGAACTGTCCATTTCAGGTTTGAGGTCTTAATTAAAATTTGATTAATTCAATTATCTCAAAATGGCTGGGTTCTATCTCCCTAGAAAGTAAACATTATCTTTTAAAATGAATAAATCAGAAGGGAGACCGATTTATTCTAGTCCTAACAGTGTCAGAAATCAACTATCACTGTCAATCACTATAAAAAAAAAA
>NW_008383880.1:0-221 GCF_000622305.1 Nannospalax galili
GAATTTATTCATTATACTGTACTTTTCAAGACATTCCTTGAGTATCCAAATTCACCTTTGATTTCTGCAAAGGATCATCAACAATGTGCAACAATGATAATTACTTATCATGTTGAACAAAATCATTCTCATCTTCCATTAGAGTTGAAGAAAAACAATGGTACTACAGTAATGTGGGCTAGAAGCCCTGTTTCCAATACTTAGAAGGTTGGGTTCCATTA
>NW_008383881.1:0-221 GCF_000622305.1 Nannospalax galili
TGCCCCCTCTGACGTGCAGATGGTCGTGTCTCCTGCCCCCTCTGATGTGCTAATGTTCATGTCATCTGCCCCCTCTAACGTGTAGATGGTGGTGTCAGCTGCCCCCTCTGACGGGCAGTTGGTTGTGTCACCTTCTCCCTCTGACGTACAGATGGTGATGTTACATGCCTCCTCTTACGTGCAGATGGTGGTGTCCCCTCCCCCCTCTGACGTGCAGATGG
>NW_008383882.1:0-221 GCF_000622305.1 Nannospalax galili
GCTTGGGAAGCAAAGAGGGTGGTCGGCCATACATGATTTCATAAGGTGTTAAGCTTTGAGAATATGGGGTGTTTCCGACCCCATATAGGACAAAAGGTAGGAGGCATGCCCAGTCATTGCCAGTTTCTAGGGTTAATTTGGTCAAGATCTCTCTAAGGGTCTGATTCATCCTCTCTACTTGCCCTGAGCTCTGGGGGTGGTATGTGCAATGTAACTTCCAA
>NW_008383883.1:0-221 GCF_000622305.1 Nannospalax galili
TCTATCTATCTATCTATCTATCATCTATTTATCTATCATCTATCTATATCTTTTGAGACAGGGTCTCCCAGTAGCACCAAGTGGCCTGGAACTCACTATGTGGATCAGGCTGACCTTGGTCCCTCAGGAATCCACCTGCATCTGCTTCCAGAGTGATGAGATTAAAGGCATGTACCACCATGCCCGGCCTCCTTTCAATGTTTTCAAGACTTTTTTTTTTT
>NW_008383884.1:0-221 GCF_000622305.1 Nannospalax galili
AAGAACCATCAGTAAATACCGTCATAGCCTGGAGGATGGGACTAACCTTAATTATCTTTGGAAATACCAACTCATGCAAATTAGCAAATTGTAAATATTCTTCTGTTGTTTTTTTTTTTTTGATGCAGCGTCTCCCTGTAGCCCCAGCTGTCCCGGAACTCACTATGTATACCAGGCTGGCCTTGAACTCACAGAGATATGCCTTACTCTGCCTCCAGAGT
>NW_008383885.1:0-221 GCF_000622305.1 Nannospalax galili
TTATTTTATTTTATTTTATTTCTGGGTTAGCTACTTATTAGTATTTGGCACAATGTACCCTTTAAGAGCAAAGCGTTATTTTTTTTTGCAAAAATCATACTTCCATAGGTGAGTCACCTTTCTGTTTAGTAGCTGTGGTGAGGTCATGGGTAAATCATCGAATTTCCCTCGCAAGTTTTCCTTTTTTTGGGTCTTTTTGAGACAGAGTCTCCCTATAGCCC
>NW_008383886.1:0-221 GCF_000622305.1 Nannospalax galili
TAAGGGAATACTTTAAAAAGCTATATGCTATTAAATTTGGAAAACCTAAAAGAAGGATGAATTTCTAAATTAATGGAAACCATCAAAATTAAACCAAGAAATAATTAACATCTTAAACAGACCCATAACATATTATGAAATTGAAACAGTAATACAAAGCCTCTCAACTAAAAAAAAAAGCCTAAGGCCAGGTGGAACTGACCTGGAAGCATCCTCCCTGA
>NW_008383887.1:0-221 GCF_000622305.1 Nannospalax galili
AAAAAAAAAGCAGGTGGAAGGAAGGCAGAAGCTTCCTGGAGTGAGGAAAGGATGAAGGGAGGCAGATGAGGTCCTGAGACAGGAATGAACTATAAATCTTTAGGTTGAACTTCCTCACACAAGCCCATAGGTTCTCATGAGACCTCACACTGTGTCCCAGTATTCCCAGAGGACACAGCAAGGTGGAATTTCTTCATATTTTATACACTATTATTATGTGT
>NW_008383888.1:0-221 GCF_000622305.1 Nannospalax galili
CATTGGGTATTGCGAGGGGACATTGAGCACCGTGTTTGCATATTGAGCATGATGACCACACAATGGAGTATGGTAATGACACAATTGCGCATATTGATGGCACATTGAGCATTGTTATGTCACAATGGAACATTGTTATGTCATATGGTAACATTGTGATGGCACCGTGGAGCATTGTGTTGTCACAATGTAACATTGTGAAATCATATTGTAACATTGTG
>NW_008383889.1:0-221 GCF_000622305.1 Nannospalax galili
ACCGGTGAGGATGTAGAGAAAGGGGGAATGCTCACGCACTGCTGGTGGGATTGAAAACTTTCCAACCACTATGGAAAGCAGTGTGGAGAACTCCAAAAAAACCAAAACTGAATCTACTGTATGACCTGGTTACACCCAAAGGACTCGTCCTATTGCAGAGATACCTGTACATCCATGTTTATTGCTGCTCTCTTCACAATTGCCAAGAAATGGAAACAACC
>NW_008383890.1:0-221 GCF_000622305.1 Nannospalax galili
CTATATGAAATACACAAAAATTCAGTAAAAATTAAAAAGAAAAGAAAAAGATCTCTGACACAGAGTCTCAGAAAAGGCCTGGGCAAATAGAAGGCTATTTAGGAAACTGAGGTTCCAGGTACACTGGAGCACAGAACCCCTGGTTGACTAAGAGGAAGGACTGTCTTCTGGGGACTGTTATGAACAAAGGCTTACGTTTATTTTTCTAAAGGCTTTGAGGA
>NW_008383891.1:0-221 GCF_000622305.1 Nannospalax galili
CTGAGGGGCACTGTTCCCAGGTGAGGAAATCAGAGATCCTTACAACAATGCAACCAAGAATGTCAAGATGTATACCTCTGCTTTCAAGACATGCAGTTACCATTTTGTATGCTTTTCAGTCTCTTACTCAAAGCCTAGAAATCAAATTGCCAAGTGCTAGAGGCCACGTTGTCCCTAAGTCACTAAATCAGAGTAATTGAAGTCACAAATATGCTGGAGTA
>NW_008383892.1:0-221 GCF_000622305.1 Nannospalax galili
GTCATGTCACCTGCCCTCTCTGACGTGCACATGGTCGTATCACCTGCCCTCACTGACGTGCACATGGTTGATTCACCTGCCCTGACTGACGTGCACATGGTCGTTTCACCTGCCCTCTCTAATGTGCACATTATCATGTCACCTGCTCCCTCTGACGTGAAGATGGTCGTGTCACCAGCCCCGTCTGACCTGCAGATGCTCGTGTCACCTGCCCCCTCTGA
>NW_008383893.1:0-221 GCF_000622305.1 Nannospalax galili
AAAAAAAAAAACCAAAAACAAAAACAACAACAAAACAAAACAAAACAAAAAATATATATATAATGTATATATATCTATATAACCTGCTTGGAGGTTTACAAGGACATCTCAAAGTTTATATAACAGTATATTTGAGATAATTGTTCATCTCTGTAAATATATATAAAGGGATAAATATTAATTGCTTAGTAAATTCTCACAACAAATGGTAAATTTGTTTG
>NW_008383894.1:0-221 GCF_000622305.1 Nannospalax galili
TGGTGTAGAGCCTGTGAGTATCTGGGATATCTCAAAAGAAGGGAAGAGGTCAGGAAAGGCAGGCCATCATCGACAGGGTGTCATGGGTGAGAGGGCATCCCACATGTGTGTCTACCCTGTGAGTGGAATGGAGGGTCCTTAGTGTGCAGCCTGATGGAGTATTGGGGCATTCCAAAGGAAGGGAGCATATTAGGATTAGGCCAGGATCCCTGATAGGGGGC
>NW_008383895.1:0-221 GCF_000622305.1 Nannospalax galili
AGCACTGCATCTTTTATCACTCGCATTGGTACAACTGCCAAAGTCTCAGTTTCCAGATAACCTTGCCTGGCCCACCTGATCCGTATGAAGCCTCAGCTCCAATTTCAATCCCATGGTGTCAACATAGGCCCAGATCCCTGATCTGGCATATCTCACTGTATCGGTTGCTCCTCTAATTTCTACGACATTTAACTGACAAAAGTAACTTAGTGAAAAGGATT
>NW_008383896.1:0-221 GCF_000622305.1 Nannospalax galili
TAAATAGCAATGAAAGGTGTGGTTCTGTGAAGGAACTCAGGGTGTTAAGCATGGTAGGCACACACTTGGCCATTGAGCTATATCCCTAGTGTCTGAATGATTTTCAATAGGATGCTGAAAGCACCTCATGCAGAGGTATCTTGTTTATGAAGAGTAAAGGGACAAACACTAGGTGAGAGGGGAGTCTATATTTTCAAGTTTGTAAAGGATTGATATCCAAA
>NW_008383897.1:0-221 GCF_000622305.1 Nannospalax galili
TTATTGCTCAGATCCTGGAAGGTCACTCACTCAGCCAGGCTTGGCTACTAAGGCAGCTTGGGATGCTGGCTTCCTAACATTAGAATGGGCCTCACACTATCTGACCTGTTCTCCCAGCAAACATGGCCATATACACGGTCCTTTGCCAAAAGGAAGTGGCATGGTGCCAGATGCTGGGAACCAGCTTTGAAGGGAAGAGTTGGAGTGCCACTCCTATACCA
>NW_008383898.1:0-221 GCF_000622305.1 Nannospalax galili
GGAAACCAGGAAGCAGGGCAGTCTTCAGGCCTTATTCCTAAACCATGGAGTGACTGGAAAGTCTGGGTCTTTCTCCATGAGTAGTAAATTGTTGAGTGTAAAGTCCATCACCCAGAGAAGTTATATAAGAAATCTAAAGCCATTTCCAAACGTCTTGATTGGAGGGGTAGGACTAAGATGTGGAAGGGATATCTCCACCTGCTGCAGAGCTTGGTAGATAT
>NW_008383899.1:0-221 GCF_000622305.1 Nannospalax galili
AAAGTCTCAACACTAATGCCACGTGTGACATTATAGTGCTCCAATATGTCACGGCAATATTACAATTTGACGATGCAATGTTCCAATGTGACATCACAATGCTCCAATGAGCCAACACTCTCGCCCCACGTGCCATTATATTACTTCAATTTCCCATCACAATGTTACCCTATGACTTCACAATATTCCATTGTGACTTCTGAATGCTCCAATTTGATATT
>NW_008383900.1:0-221 GCF_000622305.1 Nannospalax galili
TTTAGGCCCTCCCATGTCAGTTGTTTGATAAGCATATCACAGGTGGGTCCATACTCCACCCTCCGTTCCACTGCCCCAGTTACATGGGTGAGGAAGCCCGTGAAGGACTCCCTTGCCTGCTGAATCAAATTGAGGAAGAATGCCTGTGCACAGGGGGAGAAACACTTAAAGGCCTTGAAGGCCAGGCCACTAACTTGTTGGTAGTAAGCATGAAGGCCAAT
>NW_008383901.1:0-221 GCF_000622305.1 Nannospalax galili
AGTGTTCAAATGAACCATACCTTCCTTAACCATCCATCAGTTAATGGACATATAGGTTGTTTCCATTTCCTGGCTATTGTGATTAAAACATAATTGAGGTCCTCACCTCCCTCTGCTTCCCTGGGCCTGCACAACCTACAGGCCTCTCTCTAGGATAAGTTGATTGCACTCTCCCTCTGTGCCTTGACTCCCCCAGCCTCATTCACCCTTCCATCTCCCCA
>NW_008383902.1:0-221 GCF_000622305.1 Nannospalax galili
GAGTCCCCAAATCAGCTCCCCCTTAGGGATCTTCCCAGTTTTGCTCTGAATTCCCCCTAGTAGGAATCCAAACATTAGAAGGAAGCCTGAGTGTTCTTGACTAGAACCTGACTTGGGCTTCTGTGGATGGTTCTGATCTAAAGCCATCAGTTACCTCCAAAATAAAACCAGAGAGAACCTGAAACCTGGACCAACCAGCTTTATATAACCAATAAGAAAAG
>NW_008383903.1:0-221 GCF_000622305.1 Nannospalax galili
AGAATTTCAAGCACTGTGTTAAAGAGGAGTGGAGATAGTGGACAGCCTTGTTTCGTTCCTGATTTCAGTGTGAATGCTTCTAGTTTTTCTTCATTTAGAATGATAGTGACTGTGGGTTTTTTAATATATGACTTTAATCATGTTGATGTATGTTCCCTCCAGTCCAATTTCCTCTAGGATTTTGAACATAAATGCGTGTTGAATTTTGTCAAAGGCCTTCT
>NW_008383904.1:0-221 GCF_000622305.1 Nannospalax galili
AATATGACTTCACAATGTTCCACTGAGACATCACAATATGCATTGTGACATAACTATGCGCGATTTTGTCATTAACATGATCTGTTGTGTCATTCCATGTTCAAAGTGCAGACACGGTGTTCACTGTCTCCTCACAACCCCCCTATGTGACATCACAATACTCCATGGTACCATCATAATGTTACAATATGAATTCACAGTGTTCCATTGTGACATCACAG
>NW_008383905.1:0-221 GCF_000622305.1 Nannospalax galili
TGAAACTGTAAAATGTACTCAGAGGTCACAGTGCTGTGAAACTGTAACATGTACACAAAGGGTACAGTTATGTAAAACTCTAAAATGTACAAAGACGGCACAGTGCTGTGAAACTCTAAAATGCTAACAGAGGGCACAGTGATGTAAAACTGTGAAATGTACAGAGAGGATACAGTGCTGTGAAATGGTCAAACAGACACAGAGGGCACAGTGCTGTGAAA
>NW_008383906.1:0-221 GCF_000622305.1 Nannospalax galili
CCATCATGGCGGGGAGGCATGGCAGCAGAGGTGGCTGGAGTAGGAGCAGAAACTAAGCTCTACATCTTTAAGCAGGCACAGGAAGCAAAGTGTGACTGGAGATCTGGCAAGGCTTAAGAACTTTTTAAGCTGGCCCCCAGTGATGTGCTTCCTCCAGTATCGCCATATCTTTTTTTAAGACCTCCCAAAACAGCACCTCTAATTGGAGACAAAATGTCAAA
>NW_008383907.1:0-221 GCF_000622305.1 Nannospalax galili
AGCATTTGTCATTGTATGTGTTTTGAATCTTTCCTCAATGGGATCATTTTCCTATTTTCTTTATTGATATAATTGTTGCTTGTTTATATCAGGGTTACTGAATTTTTGTGTTATTTTTGTAACCTGCTACTTTGCTCAATGTTTTCATAACTCTAGGACTTTTCTAGTGGAGACTTTAGAGTTTTTTATGTATATAATCACATAATCTGTAAGTAAAAATA
>NW_008383908.1:0-221 GCF_000622305.1 Nannospalax galili
CTATGGGTCTTCAAGTTTCTGTACATCTGAGCAGAAACATTTTTTTTCTGTGCTAACTTGTCAAAGATATTTGTTTCACATACGTGAGTTTTTGAATTTTGAATCAGGCAGTCAGCACTTATAGCTTGTTGTGCAAGACAAAATGGATTGTTGTACCTACAAAATTTGTCCAAGCTGCTTGCAGCCTCTTCACAATTTTGAAAGACTGCATGGTTCTAGAG
>NW_008383909.1:0-220 GCF_000622305.1 Nannospalax galili
ATCTGCTTCTCCTCATAATATTTCTCACCTGCTATGAGCTAGTTTTCTTGTTTCTGAGTTCCATTTCCCTTCTGCTTAATTTCCCGAATTACTTCAGATATTGTGTATGTGTGTGTGTATGTGTGTGTGTTGTGGTGTGTGTGTGTGTGTGTGTGTGTGTGTATGTGTATGCAATGTCTTTTTAACTTCTCAAACACTGGTCCTCTAAAAGCACAACCCT
>NW_008383910.1:0-221 GCF_000622305.1 Nannospalax galili
TTAAAGTTGAAATAATATAAATCACATCACAGCCACCCACCTTGTAAAATTATTTTATCTCTCAAAATGTCAGTCAAACATGTTTACAGAAACTTAATCTTATTTAATCAGAATCCTGAGAGTAAAACACGGGTGAGAAAGTCTTGGGGGATGGTTCATGGATTCAAACTCACAGTTGTCAGCACAGTGGTCTTCCCTGGGCTTGTCCATAAAGGATAGTA
>NW_008383911.1:0-221 GCF_000622305.1 Nannospalax galili
AAGACACTGACAAAGTATAAAAGGGCTTCTAGAATTTTCCCACATTATCCCCGCCCTTCACTGTCAAAGTCTTCACCGGAACACAGCTCCTTCTAAAACAGCCCTCATTCTCAAGATGTAAACTTCACAGGCCCGTCCTGAAGACAAGGTCTGCATGCCTCACAGACACTAGGAAGCATGGGCAGCAGTGGACCAGAGCACATCTTCCCACCCGCTTCCTC
>NW_008383912.1:0-221 GCF_000622305.1 Nannospalax galili
TCGTGTTGCCGTCTGCTGGGAACCCCACAACCCCCATGATCACCCCAAGAGCTCTCAGAACCACTTTCCTCATTGGAAACCAACCCCTCAGCGGGGCAGCTCTTGGGGTCCCCAGCTTCCACATGCCTGAACCTTCACTCACACTAAGGTTAAGGTCTCTGTCCAAAGTGCTCACCCTACCTGCTCAGTGCCTGTCACCATCTCGTGGGATCTACATCATA
>NW_008383913.1:0-221 GCF_000622305.1 Nannospalax galili
CTCTCTCTCTCTCTCACTCACACCCACACACAAACACATTCTGCTCTTGTATATGGGCTTCTAGAATTTCTTTCTTACACGTCTTTAACACATAATAATATTGCAGGCCATTTGCATCATCATGGACTCGAAGTTCCCCTTGAGGTCTGAGTGCCTTGGCTGGTCTGGTGGTATGTAGCCACTGATTGGTTATAGCTTGGTCTTAAAGATAAACAGATGTT
>NW_008383914.1:0-221 GCF_000622305.1 Nannospalax galili
TCAGATCCCCTAGAACTGGAGTTAAGATGGTTGTTAGCCACCATGTGAGTGGTGGGAATTGAACCCAGGTCCTCAGCAAAAACAGCCAGTGCTCTTAAGTGTTGAGCCATGACTCCAGCCCCTGGGTTCATTTTTAAAGAAAAACATAACTGAAGAGTTCATCTAAGGTGAATGTATTAATTAAAAATTGAAAAAACTAGCAAACTATCAGTGAACGCTAT
>NW_008383915.1:0-221 GCF_000622305.1 Nannospalax galili
CAAAAGCTGGGTGGGTTTGGTGTGGTGGCCGCCAGGCACATTTGAAGAAAACAAAACAAAACAAAACAAAAAAGAAAACCCCCTTTGGCAGTGTGACGACAACTGAAAAGGCCTGGTGGATGGTGGCTCCAGGAGGGGCTCTGCCCCTTCAGTTCCATGGGTGGCCAGGGAACCACCCCACCCCTGGTGCTACAGGCCCTGCTGGCAGCAGTACTCACCAA
>NW_008383916.1:0-221 GCF_000622305.1 Nannospalax galili
AAAGAGCAGCAACAAACATGGATGTACAAGTAGTTCTCCAATAAGTTGAGTCCTTTGGGTATATGCCAAGGAGTGATATAAGCAGGTGAAATGGTAGATTCATTTTTAGTTTTTTAAGAGTTTTCTAAACTCTTTTCCATTGGTGTTGCATGAGTTTTAGAATACACTAATAGTAGATGAGCATTCCCTTTTTCCCCACATCCTCTCCAGCATTTGGTATC
>NW_008383917.1:0-221 GCF_000622305.1 Nannospalax galili
CCAGGAATGAAAGTTTTTATGGAAACAACATCCTATGTATTCATTGGAGCACGGACCGTATTGCCTTTCAGAAGCCAAGTTCAGGTTTTTGCCAAGAAGCAGTGGTTATGCAATCGCCATTTCCAAAGGGAATCAAATCCTGAGCTAGGGAGAGCAGGTTTTCTGTGCCGGTCAGTTCATTTCTGGTCTCCTAGACCTCTTGATAAGTCTCCTATTATATT
>NW_008383918.1:0-221 GCF_000622305.1 Nannospalax galili
CCTCAAGTTCTTTCCCACTCTGACCTTCAGTCTCCTCATCTGCAAAATGGGGACAACGCTGCTTATTGGGCCATATCTGCACAGGAGTACGTGAGGGCTTTATTGGGAGGTGCTGGCATACCGGGGCCCCTAAGCCTGGCTTCACTGAGAAATGCCTGGGTAGGATCCACAGTCAGTCTTTCTTCAAACCTTGGCCACTACCATTGGTGCTTACATGTTGG
>NW_008383919.1:0-221 GCF_000622305.1 Nannospalax galili
GGCATACTGGAGCATTGTGACGTCAAAATGTAGCATTGTGAAATGACAAAGTAACATTATGAAGTCATCTTGTAACATTGTCATGGAAAATTGGAGCAATATAAAGGCATGTGCGGCGATACTATTGTTACATGTGAGCATTGTGATGGCATATTGCAACATTATAATTCCCACTGTGACATTGTGATGGCATATTGGAGCAATATAAGGGTACACAGGGC
>NW_008383920.1:0-221 GCF_000622305.1 Nannospalax galili
ATACTCTGTTCCAAAGGCCAAAAATAACAAAAGTATTTGGGAGCTCTTATCAAATCCCAAAAGATTTTAGGGCTACCCCCTCAAAGGAATGTTAGAGTAGCAAAAAGCCCCATTTAAAAAAAGAAAGAAAGAAAAGAGTACATGAAGTTGTCAGAAAAATGTGATGGGGGGATATGGGAGGTGTTGGAGGGGAAGGACTGGGTGTGGATTTGATCAAAACA
>NW_008383921.1:0-221 GCF_000622305.1 Nannospalax galili
TTAGCTGCCATGTGGGTGCTCGGATTCGAACCTGGGTCTTCTGCAAGAACACCAGTGTTCTTAACCACTGAGCCACCTCTTCAGCCCCCAGATAAATATCTTTCTAGCTCCCTTCTCCTTCCTACTGGGGATTGACTCTCCTTGCCTAGCATGTGCAAGGAGATTTCTACACCTGAGTTTTATTTTCTAACCCTGGAGATATATATATATATATATATATA
>NW_008383922.1:0-221 GCF_000622305.1 Nannospalax galili
GGGGGGGGTCACAGCCCCCTGCCCCAACACGGCCACCCCCACACTGCCTTCCATGGCCAGCTACAACCAACTTGACCCACAGCAAAGCTCTTAGGCCTGCCACAGTCCCTACTCCCTCTTGTCCCTTCTTGGCTGGGTAGGACCCCTTAGTTTTCGGTCCACTTAGTCCTCCAAACAAATTTCTTCTCCACTAAAAATCAGGGTATGCTAATGTCCACTTG
>NW_008383923.1:0-221 GCF_000622305.1 Nannospalax galili
CGACCGCGGTGAGCCCGGAACCTCGGCGCGGAAGACTGACCTGGCTGCCAATGTCCGGCCGCCCCCCTCGCGCCGGTCTCCACGCCCAGGCGGGTCCGGCGCCTCCGAAACCTGGGCGGACCCTGCGCCCGGCGCCTCCCACGGACCGGCCCAGGCCGAGCTTCTCTGCTTCCAGCCGGGTCTTTCTGCATCTAGCCAGGCCTCTCTACACCCTGCCAGGC
>NW_008383924.1:0-221 GCF_000622305.1 Nannospalax galili
CCATTGACAACAAAGGCCCAACAGGACATGATACAGGTTCTCAGTATCAGAATATTTTTTCTGTCTATGAGTCATTTTTCTCTATTTATATATCAAAATTATCAAAACTAAGGAAAAAATTATGAGAGTTAAGCATTTATTCAAATGAAGACAAAAAGAATTACACTCCTTTTTAAATTGTTTAGCAACATACTCTTTTCCAAAGGCCAAAAATGTCAAAA
>NW_008383925.1:0-221 GCF_000622305.1 Nannospalax galili
TCCTCTGTAGGAGCAGACATTATCTTAGCAACTAAACCCTCTCTCCAGCCCCCCCACCACATATTTTTAAATTTGAGTTTTAGTAGCTCTATGAATTTTTTTTATTTCTTTCTAAAAATATTATTGAGCTTTTGTACATTTCATACAACAGTTCTCAATCAAATATAGACCTAAACTGTGGAGGTCACCTCATCCCATTTTTAGAAAGAGTTATTTTTTTT
>NW_008383926.1:0-221 GCF_000622305.1 Nannospalax galili
CTATAACATATTAACATATCTAGGCCACACAGAAGGGTCAGGAGGTAAGATTATCAGCATAAATTAGCATATCATTACAAGACAGCTACAGGAGCCAGGCAAAAATGGGCATGTATCCACTCCTACATGGATACAAATTTGAGATTCTGGAGGGCCTGAGTGTGCGGACTGAGATGGCAGGGAGCTTATTAGACCCATTTTTAGAACACTTGGCTGTTTCT
>NW_008383927.1:0-221 GCF_000622305.1 Nannospalax galili
GCTGAATCCAGAGCTCCTGATTCAGATAGTCTAGCTAGCCAACTTGTTCTAGGGAATCTCCTGTCTCTGTCTCCTGAGTGCTGGGATTACAGGTGGGTCACCACACCTGCCCAGCATTTATATGAGTGCTGGGATCCGGGCTCCTCAGTATTACTGTGGCAAGTGCTTTTTTCATTGAGCCAGCTTCCCAGCCCTCCTTTCTACTTTTAAATACTATACAT
>NW_008383928.1:0-221 GCF_000622305.1 Nannospalax galili
GGAAGGAATTATCCCTAATGGTAAACCAGTGCTCTTTCAGTAGCAGTCTTTTAAAAAAAAATTTATTGAGAATTTTGCTGGGGGTTCCAGCACGCGATCCCCATGCAACAATGAGTGGTGATGAGTAAACACGCCATTCACCAGCCCCTGCCACCCCCAGCACTGGGAATAATCAGTTGCAACAGGGAGTCTAGTCAAGCAGGAACTTGTTTATTGCAGCA
>NW_008383929.1:0-221 GCF_000622305.1 Nannospalax galili
TCAGAGCTCAGCAGACCACCAGAGAGTGCCAGGTTCTGGCCTCCCTCTGGCTCCCAACTACCACAGGGCCTGAGAATCCAGGGGACAGCCTGACAGCCTCCCCCCATCCTGCCTCCAGATCCTGCCTCCACAGGTAGTGAGCTTCCCCTAAGTGCACCATACCATCCCCTTACCTGGGATTCTGTGAGGCCCCTCCCAAGGCCCCAGGGCAGATCTGGCTT
>NW_008383930.1:0-221 GCF_000622305.1 Nannospalax galili
ACCCCCCCCACTGGAGCCCATGTGCTTCGTCATCCCCAGTGCAAGTGCGTCCACTAAGTCTAGTCAGCCTATGTAGAGTCCCTTGTTTTTAGGAAGATCAGCTCTTCTTCATCTCTTATGATGAAGAGTCGTTGGTTGTTAGGGGGTGTCACCTGTCACTTCCTGAGAGCCCTGTCCTCTTTCCATGTTCACACCGACTTCTAATGTTCTGGGAAGTTTCA
>NW_008383931.1:0-221 GCF_000622305.1 Nannospalax galili
CCCTGTGTAATCAAGGCTGTCCTTGAACTCCAAATCTACCTGCCTCCACCTTGAAAGTGCTAAGATTAAAGGCATGCATGGGCCACTGCGCCCAGCATAACTTACCAGATTTTCAGACCTGTTACTTTGTCCTTACATAGCCAGTAAAATTTTGTGCCTTTAGTTCAATATCAATGCTCCAGGCTGCACAAGCATAGGTTTTATTCAAAATAACCTTATAG
>NW_008383932.1:0-221 GCF_000622305.1 Nannospalax galili
TGAAGATTCATTTAAAGATCTCAGGGAAGAAACCAGTAGAAATAAGGGTCCGTTAAGGTTAGAATGGGGTTGGGATGCAGTTAGTGCAGAGGGAGCATTTAGCACGTTATGAGGCCCTGGGTTCACCTACAAGCACCAAAGAAGTGTGGAGTGGCATTTACTACGCAACGGATGCTTTCCAATGAAATCCAAGCAGGGCAGCTGAATGTCAGTCTTGCCAA
>NW_008383933.1:0-221 GCF_000622305.1 Nannospalax galili
GTATTTGCAAACATTTTCACATCATGAGGGAGAATTCCAAGGAAAGCCTATGCATTTACATTAATTGCTTGACATATCAAACATAGAACCTCTGTTGCTCACCTTGTCTCTATTAGAGCACAGTCCAATAGTTCCTATCCTTCCAACAAGTAAAGCAAACAGTCTCAAATCAGCTCAGAAGTGGTTCTCAAACTCATACTTCTCCTACTAGTGCCCAGTTA
>NW_008383934.1:0-221 GCF_000622305.1 Nannospalax galili
TTCACTGGGCATTGTGATATCCCAATAAGCATTGTGATTTCACATTGGAGTTTTTTGATGGCATGCTGAGCACTATGATGTCAATTGGGAGCATTGTGATAACACATTGGAGCATTGGGATTTCACATTGGAGCACTGTGCTGACACATTGGGGCACTGTTAAGGCACAGTGAGCATTGTGATGACATATTAGAGCATTACGATTGTACATTGGAGCATTC
>NW_008383935.1:0-221 GCF_000622305.1 Nannospalax galili
CATCCATGTGAGCCTTCAGACACTTAAGGTTACAGCATATTAGTGATCTGTTAGAGTAATCTAATAAAATTCACCTGGACCTTTGGAACCACAGTCTTCTGTGCATCAACAGTAGTAGCTTGCTATGCTCCAAGCAAAACATGATGGTAAAGTGAGAAATCAATAAACAGGATTCAGAAGAAAACTGATATATGGTGTAAAGCTTGCCAAAGATTCCCAAT
>NW_008383936.1:0-221 GCF_000622305.1 Nannospalax galili
ATACCTTAAGGGGAGATTAAAACAAAAAGATATTTAATAATATTAAAGATATATAAATAATATTAAGAAAATTTAGTAAATTATTTCTGAATATGAAATTAAGGCTCGTATTTCAAATTAAACAAAAATAAGATTATAAGTATGCTAATAATGCAAAATTAAAACTTTTACATGTTAAATTACTATAAATAAATTGAGGTTACAAGGACAAAATGTTTTTT
>NW_008383937.1:0-221 GCF_000622305.1 Nannospalax galili
AGTGATGGGACTCTTAGTGGGCCCAGTAGATTGACCCACACTGAAGGACATGTGGGGACACAAATCAGATTCTATAGACTATTATATGCATAAGAGCATACATTAAACTGGGCAGGAGGCAGTTGGGGGAGGTGCCGATAGGAGAGGAGAGCTCAATACTGTCAAATCATATTGTATGAAAATTGCAAGAATTCAATTATAAAAGAGAAATAGAATAAATA
>NW_008383938.1:0-221 GCF_000622305.1 Nannospalax galili
CTTTGGGAGAGAGTGTTGGCTCATTGGAGCATTTTGATATCACATTGGAGCACTGTGATGTCAGAATGGGACACTGAGAAGTGATATATGAGCCTTGTGATAGCACATTGGAGCAATAAAATGGCACATGTGTCCATAGAGCTAGCACATTGGAGCATTATGATGTTACAATGGACCAATGAGAAGTCATATTGTAGCATTGTGATGGCACATTGGATCAA
>NW_008383939.1:0-221 GCF_000622305.1 Nannospalax galili
GGAGGGAGATGATTTATAATTCCAATGAAATAATGTGCCTTAAGTATGTTTACTTCCTGCATTTGGGGCTTTTTATAAATTTTTATTGAATTTTCTGTATTTCATAACAAACATTTTATTCAATCTTAATCATCTTTATAATCCCTTCCCCACTGGCAACCTCCCATACTCTCCCCACCCCACTGGAATTCATATATTCTGTCATTTGTGTTAAGGCCTAT
>NW_008383940.1:0-221 GCF_000622305.1 Nannospalax galili
CCTCTAGTTGAACTGAGAACAGCACTTATACCAAATTTGCACTTCAACACACGGTGGTCCCAAGACTGAACATACAGCATCACTTAATTGATCAAAATATGACAAGTTGGAATCAGAGAAAGCAAAGATAAAACCACCCGATTCACAAAGGCAAAATCATATATCCATACCAAGAAACAACATCAAGTACATAACTCCAGATGCCTAGGTCCCATCACAAA
>NW_008383941.1:0-221 GCF_000622305.1 Nannospalax galili
TTTTCCATGGTTACAAGCTCTAGAATTCCTCTAATGGAATTATTTTGAAATGACATAATTATTGAGGATATTACCTTAAATATGGGTACTTTTATTTTATTTTATTTTTTCAGAACATTTTTTTTTGAACTTAGAGAACACTTTTAATCTTGCTCAGACTTGTTTTTTACGTCTGAAAAGTGAGGGTGACTAGCTATCTTGAAAGGTGGTCTTAAGGACTC
>NW_008383942.1:0-221 GCF_000622305.1 Nannospalax galili
TATCCCATGGTTTACTTCCAGAAACCCATCCTTACACACAAATCTCTGTCAGTGCATTCTACCCACCTGAACCATGTCCTGAAAGCGCCCACTTAACCATGCCTTCTGGTTGGACAGGACACTCTGGCTTCTAATCTTGGCATCCCCTTCAGGACTTATGGCAAACCACTCCTTCAGGAGATTCTCCAACTCTTTCTGACTTGAGACAATCAACTGTCTAT
>NW_008383943.1:0-221 GCF_000622305.1 Nannospalax galili
GACACAATATTTCAGGTCAACTGAATGCAAGGTTATACCTGCTAGATTCTTCTGTGCTCTTCTAAGGAGAGAAGGTGGCAGGGGAAGGGGGGCAGTAAGAAAGCTATAGGGAAAGAAGGAGAAAGGGAGACAGGCATGGTAGGAGGGTGGAAGGGTTGAACAAAGAGGGGAGGGAGGGGGGAAGGTCGTACGAATGGAGGAGGAGGGAAAGAGGATGGGAA
>NW_008383944.1:0-221 GCF_000622305.1 Nannospalax galili
TGACTGGATCTCAGATTAACTGAAATGAGAGAGATCTTCTTAATTGGATCACCTGAAGCTGGACAACAAACCCTAAATGTGGGAGTAAGCTTCTGATGGCAGCCCTTGTAAAAGACCAAGGCAGAAGAGAATGCCAGGCTTCTTGCTGCTTGCCTTCTGTCTTGCTGGTGAGTTCGTTTGCTGCTGCAGACTGAAGACTAGCTGATCTTTTGGAATGTGTC
>NW_008383945.1:0-221 GCF_000622305.1 Nannospalax galili
ATGTACATGATACATGAGTGAAATTTTTAAAAATACTATTTTTATTTTATGTGTATGAGTGTTATGCTTGCATGTAAGTAAGGGCACCCATGTCGTGCAATGCCCACAGAAGACAGAAGAGGCTCTTAGATGCCCTGGAACTGGAGTTACATGAATGAAATTTTACAAAACTAAAAATAAATAAATAGACTCTCCTTAATTTCCACAGCAGAAGAGTGACA
>NW_008383946.1:0-221 GCF_000622305.1 Nannospalax galili
AAATACAAATAAATAAATAAATAAATAAAGTAAAAATAAGACTCAAAATTTTGACAGTCAACAACTACAAAAAAAGGTATTCTTTCATCACATGATGTATGTATATGCTCAATTATACAGTCTCATTAATTACCAGTTTAGGGGGTTTAATTTTTTGAGAGTTCATTAACGTAAAATGTAAAATTTAGAGCACATGTGTGAATTGTATACCTACACATTGT
>NW_008383947.1:0-221 GCF_000622305.1 Nannospalax galili
ATTCCAGGGTCACCTGAAGCTCTCTGGAGGTATAATTGTAAGCCCCAGGTACTGACACCATCCCAACCAGTAAAATGTTTTTCTTTATCAGTGAATCTAATTAGCAGGGGATTGCAGAAGAGGTGCTCAGATCCCCAAGCCAGCTAACATGGGGGGTTTGTGGTGTTAACCATAACGGTGATATAATCTCCATGAGCAGAACTTAACCAAGGAGCATGGCC
>NW_008383948.1:0-221 GCF_000622305.1 Nannospalax galili
ACTCCTAATTACTTATCATTATACCCATAGATTAGTGCATCTCTCAATCCTCATTGGAGAAGCTTCATTTTTGCTGTAGGTGGTGATTAACACAGAGACCCACAACTGATCAAGGTGCAGAGACTGAGACTGATGAAGGCTCAGTCATAATGGGACAGCCTCTACTCTCAAGGCTCAGGGGCCATCGCAGAAGAGAGGCTGGACAGATTGTAAGATAAGGG
>NW_008383949.1:0-221 GCF_000622305.1 Nannospalax galili
ATTCTGAAGACATATTTGAGCACTGTGATGGCATATTGGGGCATTGTAATGTCCCAGTTGGGATATGAGGGCATACTGAACCATTTGGAATCCACATAGAAGTACTCTGAAGGCCAGTTCAACACTGTTGTGGTCCACTGGGGCATTGTGATGGCACACAGGGACATTGCGATGACACATTGATGCACAGTTACTGCGCATTGGGGTGTCATATTGGAGTG
>NW_008383950.1:0-221 GCF_000622305.1 Nannospalax galili
TAGATGAGTTGAAGCTAAACTCCCCACATATATAGCAGCCACACCCATGCCGCCAAAGGTACCACTCCCCTGGCTGTGTACTCGTGGTCACCAACTGTAGTTGGACCCTCTGGACTTCCTAGCAGACTTAGTGTAGTTCTCCCAGGTTCCAGAATGACCATTTCAAACTGTCTTCACTCCACTCAGACCTTCACCCCTGCTTGCCAACCCCATCTGTATTC
>NW_008383951.1:0-221 GCF_000622305.1 Nannospalax galili
AACAAGAATTCAATTCCTATTTTCTCCTCACATTATAAATACAGTCCTCACTGTTCAATACAATGGGTGCTTAGGAAAGGCACTGTGACTCCATGTTATATATTGGCAATTGTCTAAGGATCTAACATTCTGACTTACTTAATTTACTAGAACACAGAATCTGATTCAAGATGTGATAGTGACATGCACAGAGTGGTGAATTCATAAAATATGAATAAACA
>NW_008383952.1:0-221 GCF_000622305.1 Nannospalax galili
AATAAATAAATAAATAAATCTTACAAATTCCTGTGTTCTTACCAGGTGCTTCTCCTGCAGGAAGCTGTCAGAATCATAATTTGAGACACACTGACTACACAGTCTTTGCTCTATTATCAAAATAATTAGCTGTCTTAGTTTGCTTCTCTATTGCTGTAATAAAGCACTGACCAAAACCAATTCGGGGAAGAAAGGGCTTATTTAGCTTACAGCACAGTCCA
>NW_008383953.1:0-221 GCF_000622305.1 Nannospalax galili
TAGGGGGATAGAGAAAAAGCAGTCTTTGATATCTATAACTATGAGAAATAGTTCTGAGGGGATAGTGGGTATCCAGGGTAGTCCCCTCAAGGGGACTCCCTCCAGGTCATTCTGGCGTTGACCTTGCAGAGGTTCTGCAGCATCCTCCATTGGCCAGATGACTTTTTTACGACAAAAACAGGGGTGTTCCAAGGGCTCATGGAGGGGCGGATATGCCCCAG
>NW_008383954.1:0-221 GCF_000622305.1 Nannospalax galili
AAAAACAAAAAAGCAAATTTAGGTATTGGATTAGTGTCTGGAGACAAAAGCAAGCTAAATAAAAACATCAAAAACAAACAGAACCACAACAGACAACAAAAAACCAAAATGCCTTCAAAATTCTAAAAGCCACCAATATTAAAACAAGCCAAGCAATCAGAAACAAACTTCTTCTGAAGCAAACAAAAATACATACTTTGAAGCAAGCACTTTAAAAGCAC
>NW_008383955.1:0-221 GCF_000622305.1 Nannospalax galili
TCATATGGTGGAGAGCAAAGGAAGACCATCTCTGGTGTTGCTTCATTTAAGGACTGTAACCCTGTCTTCAAAGCCCTGCTGTCTCTGAAAGACACTGCCTCCCAACATGGCTGTGAAATTCAGGAAGAAACAAACCCAGTAGAAGGCAACCAAGAAGACTGGATTCCAAAGAAAGACAAGTTTCACCAAAGGAAAAAGGCAGAGCCAAGACACACACACAC
>NW_008383956.1:0-221 GCF_000622305.1 Nannospalax galili
ATATCTAAAGCTATTTTCCTTTGCGTTCTTCCAGACTGATTTGTTCGTATTCTTTACCTTAATTTGAGGGAATTCAAGAAGATACTTGTTTTTGGTTTTTTTTGTTTTTTTTTTTTTTCCATACAGAAGAATTCATTCCAAGGCAGTTGACATTGAGATGTTTTCACATGCATTTCTAATCTCCATATACATGAATATCACTGGTCACAGTCGCCCACCTT
>NW_008383957.1:0-221 GCF_000622305.1 Nannospalax galili
AAAGTGAAAGAAACCTTGTAAATTTTTACTCACAAAACATGGTCCATTATCTGTTTTAATTCTTTGGGGCAGTCCTGACGTTGCAAAGCACTGGAGAAAATGAGACTGAGCATGTTTAAACATGCTGTATGAGCGGTAGCCCACCCGACATGTGAGAATGTGTCGATGAACACAAAAATATACTTGAGCTTTCCAAAAGGAGCATAGTGTGTGACATCCGT
>NW_008383958.1:0-221 GCF_000622305.1 Nannospalax galili
ATGTTGACTTGCACAAAGCTCTTTGGATAAAACAAAGATTCAATATCTAAGAGTCCCATATGTGTGTCTTCAGTAAATCTTAATATCATTTCTCTTCTTTCCCTTGTCCATAGCAGTGCCCAACACCTGAAATGAATGAATTTTAAAAGTCAATGAATACCAGTCAGCAGTGAGCATCAAACCTCCATGTCAGATTTTAATATACATAATGATTTTCTGAC
>NW_008383959.1:0-221 GCF_000622305.1 Nannospalax galili
ATCCTAAACCATCCATAGAATTGATGATTAAATCTGGGACTTAATATTTTTGTGGAGTTGTTAATGAAATTCTAATGTTTGACAATTTTAGACAGCAGAAGTCTCTCATGCCTGACTTTGGGGGTTGTGAGGTTCCGGGAGGTATGTTGATCTGGATGTAAGATTGTCACGCTGTGGTAAATGAGGACTTTTTCATTAGTGCACCCTCAAGCATCTTGCAA
>NW_008383960.1:0-221 GCF_000622305.1 Nannospalax galili
TTGGTTGTTGTTATAGTGATTAAACAAGATGGTATGTATAAACTTCTTAGCATACAAACACTTCAAAATTCAATGACACTTGTTAACAATGAAGGATGACAAGTCTGCAGTTATCCAGGCTGTGCTCTGAATGATCTAGAAATGGTCTTTGTATAGTGCTCTTGTGATTCCACCAATCACCTCTTGGATTCTGTCTGGGGAAATGCAAATTACACAGATAA
>NW_008383961.1:0-221 GCF_000622305.1 Nannospalax galili
TTTTTTTTGTCTTTTCGAAACAGGGTCTCCTTGTAGCACCAGTTGGCCTTGAACTCACAAAGATCCACCTGCCTCAGCCTCCCAGGTGCTGGGATTAAAGGCGAGCGCCACCACACCTGGCTTATTTACTTTTATTTTATGCATATGAGTGCATATTGCTTGTATGTATGTAAATGTATGTGTCATGCAATGCCTGCAGAGGTCAGAAGAGGGCATCAGAT
>NW_008383962.1:0-221 GCF_000622305.1 Nannospalax galili
CACATGGGTCTGAATAGGACCAGTGGCTCACCAGACAAACTGGAAACAAAGCGTAACTCAAGTCTGTATTATGATGCTGCTATTTGGTGCTGAGCCACAGGTCCGTCAACAGTTACAGGGTCATGAATGAAGTTCCATGCAGCCCCGCTCTCTACTGTGCTCCACACACGTGGGGGAAGCAACCTCCCCACAGCTTTCTTATTTTGTTAACTTCAACTTTT
>NW_008383963.1:0-221 GCF_000622305.1 Nannospalax galili
TCATTAATGTGATCCCAAGAGCTATCCATAAGTTTTGCTTGTTCACAGGGGCAATCAAGGCAGGTAAAGGATTTTGAGAGACATTATATTTAGAGGAATGTCTAAATATGTGTAATTTAATGTGCAGAGATCTCTATCACCTTCCCCAGCAGGGGGCCTCTCTATGTACATGCCCAAATGCACATTAGACTTTGTAGATTTCCCTGCAGGAGATGGGGAAT
>NW_008383964.1:0-221 GCF_000622305.1 Nannospalax galili
ACCAGCAGATATGGTCCCAGATATTTGGCATAAAATATGTGGTCACTTACTAGTTCTACATAGCCAACTTTTTACCTTCCTTTCTTACTCCATTTCAGTCTTCAGTCTACCTTTAAATAATCTCTAATCAGTTCTACTTTCCTGAAACAAGCAGGCAAGCATATTAGGTCCTACCTCAAATATTAGAAATGGCAGCCTTTTACCCTTGCTTTTAAATCACT
>NW_008383965.1:0-221 GCF_000622305.1 Nannospalax galili
GCATGTGAAAGCATGTGTTAGCTAAGGCCACAAAAGGACATCTTCAAATTCCCTGGAGCTGGAGTTACAGGCAGTTTGGAGTCACCCAATATGGGCACTTAGAGCAGAACTTAGTCCTCTTAAAGAGCAGCAAGTGCTCTTAAACACTGAGCAACTTTTCTAGCCCCATGATCCTATTTTTAAACACAGCATGCTTATTTGTAGAATTATTATATGTTTTG
>NW_008383966.1:0-221 GCF_000622305.1 Nannospalax galili
AACACCTTATATGCATGTATGAAATTCTCAATAAATTATTTTTAAAAAACAATTACATTTTATGAAAATCACATATATTCAATATTAAAAGTTTAAAAATAAATAAAAATTTTAAATTGCATTGTTCTAGTTTAATTTCTGTTGATATGGTAAACACTGACAAAAGCAGATTAGAGTCCCATGCTTGTAAGAGACTGTCTCTCCCCCTTCCAGCAGTCATT
>NW_008383967.1:0-221 GCF_000622305.1 Nannospalax galili
CTGGACTAGTTGGCTGGGAAGAGTGGCTAGATACTCAGGTGAGGGTCCAGTTACCCTGCTTGGCACTCCTTTAATAAATGAGCACAATCGTCAGCAAGCCTGATTGTGACTATATTTAGGGATCAGGCTCAGCTAAAGTCATGATGATGCTAATTATTTCATGCAGAAGGGACTGCTATATAGCATCTTCTTATTAAAAGGACCCAGAATTTAAAAGGATT
>NW_008383968.1:0-221 GCF_000622305.1 Nannospalax galili
AGTCCTCCGAAGCTAGTTTTGTGTAAAAACCAAAAGCAAACTTTCCATTCTATATGTTAGTCAGCACTGTGGTGCTGTGCTAAGTTGTAAGAAAAAGTACAAGAAAAGAATTCAGTTTTGTCCCAGCTTCCTGAACTGTTCCCAGCCATTGAGATTTACATTCTGTACTAAAAGGACAGCATTTTGTTGGTTTTCTTGTTTCGAGTAAAAATATGAAAATT
>NW_008383969.1:0-221 GCF_000622305.1 Nannospalax galili
TGTTAACCTGTGGGTCTCCAACTTCCATTCTTGGCCAAGAATAAAACCTTATTTTGGTGCTGGGTGTGGTGGCACATGCCTTTAATCCCAGCACTCAGGAGGCCAAGGCAAGAGGAGCTCTTGAGATGGAGAGTAGCCTGGTCTACATGGTAAGTTCCAGGCCTGCTGGAGCTACAAGCAGACCCTGTCTCAAAAAGACCAAAAAAAAAAAAAAAAAAAAA
>NW_008383970.1:0-221 GCF_000622305.1 Nannospalax galili
TGCTTAGGGGAAACACAGCCACATGTGTGCAAAGAGTGTTCTGGGAATACTCTCATATAGGAAGACTTACTAAATGTGGGGATACATAGGATAAAAGCCTTAAGGGGGTATTAGGGTTTCAAACAGCAGCAGCCTCCCCAATCCCCAACAGGGACCCATGGACTTTAGAGTTTTCAAGCCTGGAAAAGGGAACTGAGCTGATAAGCACCTTGGCCTTTGAA
>NW_008383971.1:0-221 GCF_000622305.1 Nannospalax galili
AAAAAATTTGTCAAGGTAATAGGTCTTGGTTTTGAAACTGGTTTGTTGTGATGTTGTTTCTAACCACAGTATTTATTAAATGAGACTGTTATGAATGGATTTATGTTTGATACTAATAAAACAATTATTAATTAATAATTTACTAGATAGCAAATTTACTTGTAAGTAACTTCTCTTGTAAACTAAAATTGTTAAATTACAACATGGTTCCTATTAAAAAT
>NW_008383972.1:0-221 GCF_000622305.1 Nannospalax galili
AGACACCATCGAAAAGACAAACTCCCAACTTCTCATCTCTTTTTACTGCTATAAGAACAAAATAGATAGAAATTCAACAGAAGTTACAATTTTGAACTCAGCAAATGTCCAAGACTGGTTGACTTCAGGACAGCGTGCTTAAGATGAGTTGTAATTGTGCTGTTCCCCTGTGGCTATTTCTACTTTGGCCTCTCAACCATTAAGAAATTAACCTACATGAT
>NW_008383973.1:0-221 GCF_000622305.1 Nannospalax galili
ATGCTTCCAAGCGAAGCCAACCATGGTTGAGCAGGACCTTTGACTTATTTTTACATAGGTGGAACTGGTTAAAAGAAAAATGAGCCAGGGGCTCCTCCCAAGCCATGTGACCCCTGAGGACAAGATCTTCTAACGACCTTAAGAGTAAAAATAAATTGGTTTACCTGGATCAACTGTATGGCCTTAAACACCCAAAAGGAAAGTGTAACTGAAGATTAAAG
>NW_008383974.1:0-221 GCF_000622305.1 Nannospalax galili
CTATACACAGTCCCCATGAGTAATAAGTTTCAGTTATATATAGAAATCTTCAATCCCCCGAGTGCCTGTAAGTAGGAGAGGGCTAGAGTCATGTGACTCACTGCCATTTTGCCGAGGACCATCCATTTTGGAGAGTCTACTTAAATAAGAATACGGTTTTCTGAAGGTGACTTTCCATCTCTCTCAGCTCCTACAACCAGCCACACCCTTACAGGTGTGAT
>NW_008383975.1:0-221 GCF_000622305.1 Nannospalax galili
AAGACCAGAGCCAAATTATCTTGGATTATCCTTAGCCCCCTTGAAAGTCATTCATTACCCACCTCTGAATAGGATGTAACATCTTTGTAACTATTGGATAAATCCTTTAGAATATATAAACAGTCTACTAGCTTCCATTAACCTAAAGGCTAAGAATGGCATCAGATATCATCTGAAGCCTATAGCTGAGATTTCTCTAATTAGCTGTAACCTACTTAACT
>NW_008383976.1:0-221 GCF_000622305.1 Nannospalax galili
TCCCTCGACAGGACTCCTGTACTAAACTTCTGCAACCCAGGGCTTAAGGACAATTGTGGAGGAGAGAGTGGAGAGATTAAAGAGCCAGGGGTCATGCATGGCCATAAGGAACAGGGTCTTACAGGCTCCTGGGACCTTGCTCGTATGAATTTACAGCAATGTTGCCAGCGTATACAAGACCCATGCAAACTCATCAGACAAAAATCAGCATAGAACTGCAG
>NW_008383977.1:0-221 GCF_000622305.1 Nannospalax galili
TTTTACTCCCTCGAAAACACACCAGTGTGTGGGAGGTTCTGTCCTGCCTTTTATTACAGGACACTGTGTTTACTGGCAGTGACACGCACAACACATGCTCGTATTTCCCCTCCCCAGTGATTGCAGGATGCTGCCCTTGGGTTCGGGAATTTAGCTCAAATCTGCAACACAAGAAAAAAACGCTTTTCTTTTGTTGCCTGATTCTTCTCGTTCTCATTTTT
>NW_008383978.1:0-221 GCF_000622305.1 Nannospalax galili
AATTCACCCTTTTTAAACCTCAGGGTTTAAGCAAACAACTGTCTATAGAAATTTATTTAATTCTTAACTGTTTTGTTTCTTTGGTTTTATTTTTTTTGTGTGTATGATGTGCATGTGTCTATGTGTCTGTGTGTCTATATGTCTGTGTGCACATTTGGCAGGTATGTGTGGAAATCAGAGGAAAGCTTTGGGTCCTCACCTAAGACGCTGTTTGAAACAGG
>NW_008383979.1:0-221 GCF_000622305.1 Nannospalax galili
CACTGACTACTCTTGCAGAATACCTAGGTTTGATTCCCAGCACCTACATGGTAGCTATGAACCATCCTTAACTCCAATTTCAGGGGAATCTGACGCCCTCTTCTGACCTCCGCGGCATTGCACACACAGGTGGACTCACATATATGCAGGCAATACATTCATACACACACAAAAAAAAAAGAAAGAAAGAAAGAAGAAAGAAAGAAAGAAAGAAAGAAAGA
>NW_008383980.1:0-221 GCF_000622305.1 Nannospalax galili
AGATTTTTCTTTCCCCTTCAACATGATGAGGAGTTTTGTTGGGTAAAGCATTCTGGGTTGGCATCTATGACCATTTAGAACTTATAATACTTTGCTCCAGGCTCTTCTGACCTTTATAGTTGGCATTGAAAAGCCAGCTGTTATTCTGATGGGTTTTCCTTTATATGTAACTTGCTGTTTTCTGTTTTTCCTCTGTATCCTTACATATCCTTTCTTTGTTT
>NW_008383981.1:0-221 GCF_000622305.1 Nannospalax galili
AACGCTCCTGCTGCTGCCAAACAACATGCTAGACACAGGGAGAGAGTGCAGCAAAGAGCCCAGCTTGCGCCTTGCTGTCCCTGTGGCTTCTGAGGTAAGTGTTGGGCCAGGTGGGGGTGGGAGCTCAGGCACGGCTGTGGGCCTGGACCTCGAGGACTCCCTCCATCCATCCCCCGGGGAAGCTGGGCCTCTGAACCCAGGACAGGGCTTCTGGACAGAGG
>NW_008383982.1:0-221 GCF_000622305.1 Nannospalax galili
AAGGTGAGAAGGCACAGGGTGAAGTCTCAGGGTACAGTGGGTCTGAGAAGAACTTTGCTGAAGGCAGTGGTTATGGTGCTGTAGGTGCGATTTTACTTTTGTCCTGAATTAAGTACTCAACTGAGTAGAAAAATTTGGTCCTTTTTATCCACTGATATAGATGCCCACTACAATGTCTGTTCCCGAAAAACTGAAATCAGACCAGGAGACTTGGCTTGTGC
>NW_008383983.1:0-221 GCF_000622305.1 Nannospalax galili
ACAAAAAAGTGTACAACTTGCATGGTGGTATCAGAGACAGCTCAGAGCCCCGGCAGTTTGGCTCACTTGTCCATCTTACAGCCTGTTACATCTCAGTTACTTTCCTAAGTTCATTTCTGTGTTGTATGATGCAGCTGCTATTGCACTAACAAGTCCTGAAGCACGAAGTACAGCACGTTACACAGGGCTGCATGGGGAAGACACCAGGGCAGCCAACAGGC
>NW_008383984.1:0-221 GCF_000622305.1 Nannospalax galili
TGATCGGAGAAACATCACAGAAGCAGACTACAATGCTATGTTCTAGCTATGGAAAACTAGATCCACAGACTAAGGAACGAAAATGACCTAGAAGCTGGACAACAAAGACTCTCCAAAAACCAGCATACATGTCCACTCCTTATGAGGCTTCTGACCTATAGTACTACAAAAAATGAATAGATATTGGGTTAAGCCACTACTTCGGGGGTGATTTCTTTTGG
>NW_008383985.1:0-221 GCF_000622305.1 Nannospalax galili
TCGCCCTACTAGTAAAGGAAGCTGACAAGCTGACCTTTGGACAAGACTTAAAAGTGACAGCACTGCATACTGTGGAGGGAATTCTCAGGCACCCTCCAGGGAATTGGATGCCAAATGCCAGGCTCACCCACTACCAAGGGCTTCTGCTGGACTCGCCTCGAATCACCTTTTCGGCCCCAGTGACCCTGAATCCTGCCACTCTCCTGCCAAACCCGGACCTG
>NW_008383986.1:0-221 GCF_000622305.1 Nannospalax galili
AATAGGGACCCCTGACATTGTACCCAGAGGAGGTTTTGAGGATAGAGTTGCTATTAAGTAAGTATAATGGACAAGGAAAGTTTACTTCTTTTGTTTCTTTAATTCATCATATTTTTCATAGTAATGGAGCACAAGTTTCTAGAAGACAGATAAATAATTGTGTGGAAATTGTTGTAGAGTTTAATTCATGGCTTCCTGATACAGGAACTTTAGATTTAGAA
>NW_008383987.1:0-221 GCF_000622305.1 Nannospalax galili
GAGCATTGTGGTGTCACATTGGAAGATTGTGAAGTCATATTGTAACATATTTATGGCACATATGAGCATTGCGATGGCCCTTTGGAGAATTGTCATGTCACATTGGAGCATTGTGATGTCACAATAGAAAGTTGTGAAGTCATAGTTCACATTGGAGTGGCACCGTACACCATTGTGATGGCATATGAAGCGATAGTTTCGGCACACTGAAGGATTGTGAT
>NW_008383988.1:0-221 GCF_000622305.1 Nannospalax galili
CAAAATACCATCATTCCAAATAATTAAGGTTTAAAATTATATTAATGAGGTCTTTTTATATTTTTCTCATACAAGAACGCCAACATCTGGTGTATTCTATACTAACAGAGCATCTCACTTCTCACCAGCCATGTTTCCTGTTCTCAGCTGCCATCTGTGGCATCCAGGAGGCTCATCTCTGCACTGAGGGGCAGTGAGACTTTAAAAGGGGGGAGCAGGGT
>NW_008383989.1:0-221 GCF_000622305.1 Nannospalax galili
AGCAGCTGTGAGTCTGACAGCCTACAGAGTCTGAAAGCTGACCTAAAAGTCATGAAGATGGGTGGTGAATGACTCCAAAGCCATTGCCTGGTGTGTCTGTTAAATTGGGAGTTGTTTAGTCAGGTTAAGACCAAAGTTATACCAGAGGCTATAGCTGACTGGGTTAAGGCAATCACAAGCTTTTGGAGGCTAAGCTGATAATCTCTATACATATATATATA
>NW_008383990.1:0-221 GCF_000622305.1 Nannospalax galili
CTGTTCCAGGGCCTTTGTTGTCAGGGAGAGAAACTTCTATTTGATAATATACGGCATTATATGACTGTAGCTTAAGCATACCTTGCAGTCAATGACGTGGGTTTCTTTTATACAGAATGAACTCCCATTTTAATCCAGTCTTTTCTTCAGGACCCACAGACTGTATAGCTCTTCTTGGGGTTTCTGCCATTTATTTATAGGCCATGGTCCTACTTAAGGTA
>NW_008383991.1:0-221 GCF_000622305.1 Nannospalax galili
TTTGTTTGTTTGTTTGTTTGTTTGTTTGTTTTTGCCCTTGTCACATCCTCATGGATTTCATAGAAGTTGGATAGGGAGTTGTCCAGTTTGGGGAGAATTTTTCTAATCTTTCTGTGATGGATTTCTGGTTTGCTTCCTTTGTGGTCAGAGAACACATTACATATCATATCATTTCAATTATGCCAGTCACCAGTCATCAAGAAGCTTTTTGCAACAGAGAC
>NW_008383992.1:0-221 GCF_000622305.1 Nannospalax galili
TATTTAATAGGTGGAGCCCAGAGTTGGAAAAACTCATAGGTGTGCTTTTGGAGCAGAGGATTGTCTTATTTAACATTGTCCCAGTTAGAAGGCAGACACACATCTGAACAGCAGTTACGTCTCCTGCAGTGACTGGCTGGTGTTTTATTTAGTTAGTAATTTTTTTGTCTTCTGACAAGCTGACTTTTGAACATGCATTTGTTCCCCTTATCTCTCCTCTG
>NW_008383993.1:0-221 GCF_000622305.1 Nannospalax galili
GGGGGCGGAACATGATGAAAAGTCATTGTATGAAATTATCACAGAATAAAAATATTACCCATTAAAGATCTTTCCCACAGAACTGAAGAATACATTTTAAAAGTTGTAAATTTGTAGATAAATGAAATTATACTATCTAAAACATAGTCAAAATCTCAGACTCAGTTAACTTGAGTAAAGAGTTGAACTTTCAAGGGGCTGTAACCTGACTTCTGATCAGA
>NW_008383994.1:0-221 GCF_000622305.1 Nannospalax galili
AGGACCTACATATCAGCTAACAACCATGTGTAACTCCAGTTCCATAGGATCCGACACCCTCTTCTGACTTGTACAGGAATTTTACATATGTGGTACTCTTACATACATGCCGAAAAAAACACTCATATACATAAAATTTTTTAAATTAATTTAAAAAATTCCAAACAGTGTTACATTTATGTTCTCAGCACCTTGGACTGTAAATGATGCACTGACATTCA
>NW_008383995.1:0-221 GCF_000622305.1 Nannospalax galili
TCACACAGTCATGGGTCTTGGCAGGGTGCCCGGGTGCCATCTTGGGCACTCCCGCATGGGCCCACTCTCCACATCTCCCCCTTTTTGTTTTTGTATGACGACTAGGATCAGGTCTGTCTTAAGTTGCCCTGGTCCACTCCAAGTCCTTACCCATCATCAGCTAACCCAGTAGTATAGCGGGGTGCCTGTCTTAGGTTGGTACTTGTGTGCCAAGGTCTTAC
>NW_008383996.1:0-221 GCF_000622305.1 Nannospalax galili
GGGCCCTGGCACCTCCCGGGTGGGGGACGGCTGGGCCATGCCTCCTTCCCTCGGCAGGGTGGAGGTCACCCCTCCCCACTTGGTACCAGTTGATGCCTAGCAATCAGGAGGGTATTTTCTCTGACTTCTTCACATACACAAACCCCTCCCCCACCAAGCCATCCGCTCTTGCCCCCTCTCCCCGTCTACGCCAACCCAGTGGTGCAGCCGCCTCCAACAGA
>NW_008383997.1:0-221 GCF_000622305.1 Nannospalax galili
CAGATGCAGCAAGGAGATGCTCAGTGCATGATTCTTCCAGGCGCACTCAGACACCCTGTGATTGGCAATACAGATGCCTCAGAAATCCCCAAACTGCCTGGTTCCTGAGTATCACAAGGGCATCACTCAGTGTGCCTCTAAATCTCACTGGACACCCAAACAGGAAATACAACTTAGTTGGTGTTGCTGATGGATTAGTGATTAGTGAGATGCTGTCATTA
>NW_008383998.1:0-221 GCF_000622305.1 Nannospalax galili
TCCTCTGTAAGAGCAGCCAGTGCTCTTAACTGCTGAACCATCTCTCCAGTCCTGATTGCCTGTGTTCTTAACCTCAGTTCCCTGAGTTTTCCTAGTCATATCTCGAGTCTGAACGGCTTGCCATTCTGAGTGGTGAGCATAAATTTCACTGCAAAGCAAGTGCCTATCCCTCTTGACTATGGTTGGGTTTCTGTTCTCTCACAGATGTTTTACAGAGTTTG
>NW_008383999.1:0-221 GCF_000622305.1 Nannospalax galili
GTGCTCACTCCTTCAGCACCTGGGCTTTGCCGGAATGCAGCACCTCAGTGGCGCATGGAAGGGTGTACAAGGACGCCCCAGACTGGAGATTTACCTGAGACCCCAGGAGAAAAGTTGGGAGAGCAGGTAGGCCTGGAGATGGGGAGTCTCAGGCAGATGGGACCAAGGCTTTGAGGACCTAGAGGATGTCTGGTGTGTTCCATGGAGAGCTGACTTTGAGC
>NW_008384000.1:0-221 GCF_000622305.1 Nannospalax galili
ATTCATACACACAGAAAGATGTAAAAATGCACACACACATATACAGAGATTTCTATACATGCAGATGCACACAGAGATGCACACACATACACACAGATGGACGCACATGCATACACATATACACACAGGCACGCACACACACATGCACATAAATGCACACACACAGTGCACACTCACAGGAAAGGACTAATGTGTTCGGGTGCAGTAGAGAACAGTAGCTT
>NW_008384001.1:0-221 GCF_000622305.1 Nannospalax galili
ATGGATAGGATGGATGGATGTGTAATGAGTGGATAAATGGATGGATTGGATGGATAAATGGATGGAGAGGTGGGAGGATAGATGAATGAGATGGACAGATGGATGGGTGAGTGGGTGAATAGACAGATGGACAGATAGATGGATGTGATAGATGGATATGTGGATGAATAGATGGGTGAATGGATGACTAGATGGATAACTAGGTGAATGAATGGAAAGGA
>NW_008384002.1:0-221 GCF_000622305.1 Nannospalax galili
ACACAATGGAGAACTGTGATGTCACTTTGGGGACATTGAGCACAGTGGTAGTATATTTAAAGTGGTGAGGACACAACACACCATTGTATTGACACAATGGTGACTTGCGATGTCAAAATGAGCATAGTGATGGTGCATAGAGCATTGTGATGGTAAAATGGAACATTTTGAATTCATATTGTAACATTGTTATGGCTCATTGGTGTATTGTGATGGCACAG
>NW_008384003.1:0-221 GCF_000622305.1 Nannospalax galili
TCCTATTTGTCAGTTTTTGGTCTTATTTCTATGATGTTGGAACCCCATTCATAAGGTCTTACCCATGTATGTATATTAGAATGTACCCCTACTTTTTCCTCAAGGAGTTTTACAGTTTCAGGTCTTGTGTAGTGGTCCTTCATTTATTTGCATTTGAGTTTTGTGCAGGATGAGATAGGGATTTACTTTCATTTCTCTGCTTAATGACATTCAGTTTCCTC
>NW_008384004.1:0-221 GCF_000622305.1 Nannospalax galili
AATGAACTTACCATATGACCTGGTTATACCATTCCTTGGCATATACCCAAATGACTCATCCTATTGCAGAGATACTTGTACAAACATGTGTGTTGCTGCTCTTTTCACAATAGCTAGGAGATGGAAGTAGCCTAAGTGCTCCTCAATGAAAATGAGGTACATTTACACAGTGGAGTAAAGAAGGATGTGATAATAAAATTTGCAGTAAAGAAAGATGAAAT
>NW_008384005.1:0-221 GCF_000622305.1 Nannospalax galili
GGAGCAGCAGAGGTTTCTTTAGCCCTGCTCTCCTCTCCTCTATCCCCAAGGCTGCTATTGAGGGGGACTGGCACCCCCCGGACCCAAACTGGAATCTGAATCCTTGGAAGCACCTCAGCTGCCACGGTTTCTGCTTCCTCTGTGACTTCTAGAACTGCTTCCAACTTTGTCGCCTTTGATGGGCTCTAGTCATCCTGGTTGGTGGCTTGGACCGGGTGAGG
>NW_008384006.1:0-221 GCF_000622305.1 Nannospalax galili
TTTTATTGTTTTGTTTTTCATTTTGCTTCCTATTAGGACCAGAAATAGAGGTGATGTAGGTGTGTGCTCACCCTGATGGACCCTGATAGACCACATTTTCCCAGATTGCTGTCCTTTCTAACTGCTTTTCCAAAACAGAGAGAAAACAGAACTGTTATCTGCCAAAATGGCAAAATTGGCAAGTTTCTCATAGCTTCTCCTCTCCTTTCTGTCCCCTTCCT
>NW_008384007.1:0-221 GCF_000622305.1 Nannospalax galili
TGTGTGATTTAATTCTAATAGAAAACAATTACTGAGTGCCTCCAAATCAGACATTCCACTGGGGTTTTTCATGTTCTTTCTGTGAAAATACAGGTGTGAAACCACATACTGAAGTCTCATAGAACTCGGTAGATCCTTATCCCAAGAATGGAACAGTTCTTTGAAGGGCGGGTTAGAACCTTATCCACTCAGAGTTAAATCACAATCGCAGATCACATACA
>NW_008384008.1:0-221 GCF_000622305.1 Nannospalax galili
TGGAATAGTGTTACAAGCAGTGCAAAGTGAGTAAAGGCCAAGTGGCTGGTGCAGAGTTAGGTGGAGAGTGTTGTGCGATGAGGTCCACTGATAAGTAAGCACTGAAGCAGAAGGGGCTTGTAACAGCACGATAAGGACCTTGGATTTTCTTCATGTCATGAGAGATTATGTCAGGCCAGAAGAGTTTTTAGGCAGGATATTGACATAATCTGATTCATGTT
>NW_008384009.1:0-221 GCF_000622305.1 Nannospalax galili
TTTTTTAACTGGGTGTGATGGTGCAAGCGTTTAATCCCAGCACTCAGGAGGTAGAGGCAGAGGTAGGCAGATCTCTGAGATCAAGGACAGCCTGGTCTACATAGAAAGTTCCAGGACAGCCAGAGCAACATAAGGAGACCTTGTCTCAAAAACAAACAAATAAACAAGCTTTTCTTTTTTTCCTTTATTATTTTTATTTTATGTGTATAAGTGTATTGCCT
>NW_008384010.1:0-221 GCF_000622305.1 Nannospalax galili
AACATGTCACCTTTGTTGAATTGTTACAAAGCAAACAACTACAATCTCACTGCCACTAGAATTTATCCAATATCATCACAATGAGAATAAAGCCAGGTCTCCAAGAGGCTCTGTCACTTAGCTGTGTGGGGAACTATCACCCAGTAGAGAACATTTTTATTTAGTGCACGGTTTTCCCCTTTTGGTTTAAGAGTAAAATTGCATAAATGTTATTTTTGAAA
>NW_008384011.1:0-221 GCF_000622305.1 Nannospalax galili
TCACTGTATAGCCTGGCTAGCCTGTACTGTCTCTGTAGACCAGGCTAGCCTCAAATTCATAGAGATCTGCTTGCCTCTGCCTCCCAAGTTCAGGGACTAAAGGTGTGTACTACCGCACCTGGCTGCACTAGGATTTTTGTGGTGGAATTGAGAGTTGAGGAAAAGTTTTGGTTTTGGTTTGTTTTTCAAAGACTCTAAATTTTAAAAACTTTGGTCAGGTG
>NW_008384012.1:0-221 GCF_000622305.1 Nannospalax galili
ATGCACAGCAGAGTCGCTTTGCTATGTTCCCTTGAATAAAAGGAACATATTTCTTGCCTGTAAAAAAATACCAAACTCAGAAAACTTTACTGTCCTTACTGTAAATGAATTTCTACCTCTGTTTCACAAAAGTAGAGAGAGTATTCTTTGATTCAGTTTATGAAGCCAGTATGACTGTGATAGTAAATTGGACTAAAGAAAAACATACAAATAAAAATGAA
>NW_008384013.1:0-221 GCF_000622305.1 Nannospalax galili
CCACCAAATGAACTCAGTAAGTTGTGTGTGTACAGAGACGCATGTGTGTGTATATATGTGTATATGTATATACACATGCAACAACAATAAAGAGGTCATGAAATTGAAAGAGTAAAAGAAAACGGGAGGAGTTGGCGGGGGAAGGGGTGGGAATATTGTGAATACAGTACTCATGTATGAAATTCTCAAAAAAAAATGGACATAGGGGCTGGAGAGATGGC
>NW_008384014.1:0-221 GCF_000622305.1 Nannospalax galili
TTTTTTTAACCCTTTGTGCACTGGTTAAGGAGACAAGCCTCCCAAGGTTTCCTAGTGTTAAGTCTGTCAGGAAATTACCTCTCTTTGACTGAAAGGAGCGGACTCCTTAGTGGAGGAGTTGATTGTCAAGGAAGAGGAAAGGATCAAAATACCTTAAAAAAAGAAAAGAAAAGGGCTGGGCGTGGTGGCGCACGCCTTTAATCCCAGCACTCGGGAGGCAG
>NW_008384015.1:0-221 GCF_000622305.1 Nannospalax galili
CTCCCCAGTCAAAAAACATAAGATAGTTGAATGGATTAGGAAATAAAGTCCATCTTTTTGTTAAATATAAGAAACTCATCTTACCTTCAAGGATAGGCACCACCTTAGGGTGAAAGGATAGAAAAAAATTGTTCCAAGTAAGTGACACTAAGAAACAAGAAGGCATTGTTATTCTAATATCTGACAAAATAGATTTTAAACTAAAATTAATCAGAAGAGAT
>NW_008384016.1:0-221 GCF_000622305.1 Nannospalax galili
CCAAATTCCCTTCCTCTCTTGTCCTCATCCAGAAAAGTTGCTATCAGAGAAAACATGAGACTGAGGAATTTATAATGAACAGAAATTTATTGGCTCACAGTTTTAGAGCGTGGAGTCTGGCCAAGGACTGGGGTCTGGCAAAGGGTCTTCTTGTCGTACCATCCCATGGTGGAAGAAGGGAGGGTAAGAGAGACACTTGGGCTGGGGACATAGCTCTGTGA
>NW_008384017.1:0-221 GCF_000622305.1 Nannospalax galili
GACCTAGAGTTGGCCCACCTGTCCAGTCACTTTCCATTCTCGCCAAGATGGTGCCTGGCACAGGTCAAGGGGGAGGAATGAGGAAACTCATCCACGACATAGGATTGGCTCCACCTGGCCCTGCCTCGTTCCTGGCGTACAGAGGGAGTGGCCCCTCAGCCTATAGGTCCGCGACACCAGAAGCAACTGTCACTCATGGCTCAAACTTCCCGCCGTGAGAC
>NW_008384018.1:0-221 GCF_000622305.1 Nannospalax galili
GTGTGTGTGTGTACAATGCACATACAGAGGTCAGAAGACAACTTGAAGGGTTTGATTTCTCTTTTCCACCATGTGGGTCCTGGAGATTGATATCAGGCCTTGAGGCTTGGCAGCAAGTGCTTTGACCCACTAAGCCACTTATTACTCCAGCCTTCTTTTTTATGTCTTTCTATTGAGTTTTTTTTAATTTCATACAATAGAACTTAATCAAATTTAGACCC
>NW_008384019.1:0-221 GCF_000622305.1 Nannospalax galili
ACAACCATCTGTAACTCCAGTTCCAGGGGATTTGATGCCCTCTTCTGACCTGTGAGGGCACTGCATGCACATGGTGTACTTACATACATGCAAGTGAAACACTCATGCACATAAAATTATTATTACTTTTAAAAAGGACACGAATTTCGGAGTGAGGCGGGGTGGGGGCACTAGAGGAAGCAGGAGTGGAGTAAGTTGGAGGGAGGGAGTTGGTGGATGGG
>NW_008384020.1:0-221 GCF_000622305.1 Nannospalax galili
GAGGAATGGTACTTACCTCATGTCTGTAAGGAAGGACAGAGATGGCGAGAGAGAGGGGGGGGGAATAATATTTCTTTCAAAGGCATGCCTTCATTGATCTAATTCCTCACACTTGATGCTGACCATTACTAACCCATTCAGCTCTGAACCTATGACTGGAATGACTGGTGTGAAGTTAGAGCCTTCATGATCCATTCAGCTCTGGATAGCACTACCAGCAG
>NW_008384021.1:0-221 GCF_000622305.1 Nannospalax galili
CAGAAATCTCTTTCATTAAGTATTAAAACTTTAATGTGTATTTCATCAGAAAGAAGAAATGAATGAGCAGGAAATCCACAGAGATGAGTCAAATTCATGGTCTGAAAGGTGGAAGAGAGACAGGGGAGGCAGAGGTGACTCGTCTCTGCTCTCACGGCTCCTCAGGGACACATTTGGGACGCATACTGTGATTCCACTACCATTAGAAGCTTCCTCAGTCA
>NW_008384022.1:0-221 GCF_000622305.1 Nannospalax galili
ATTTGAGGAATGTTTTTATACTAAGTTTGATTAAGGGAAAAGCTTAAAGGACTTTCCTTTCTCATCTTGATTATTCACTTACCTTATATCTAATTTCATATTTTGACAAAGAAGATATGTGAAATTGTCTTTGAGACAGTATGCTCATGTTTCCATTTGAATATTGCTTTTTCATTGTTTTGATTAGAAGTACTCAATAAATGTTGTTGACAGACTCTGGC
>NW_008384023.1:0-221 GCF_000622305.1 Nannospalax galili
GTCTTCTTGGCAGATGCCTGACAGCTCTGGCATCACAAACGTCTTGGGATCTCCATTGCCAACCAGGCTTCCCTTTCACAGCTTCACATAATGGTCTACCAGTGCTTCTTCTAGGCAGGGGAAGCTCTGCCTCATGCTACCTTGCCTCCAAGGTTCTCTGAAACCTCGGTGGAAGAATTGACGACCCCTTCGCTCTTCCATCTTTCATGCCTCTAAAGCCA
>NW_008384024.1:0-221 GCF_000622305.1 Nannospalax galili
ATAAAGGAGCTCATAATTATCTTTTAACCAGTCCCTAGGCTTTCTTTTCCCTTGTGTATCCCTGTTTTTGAACAGCTCATAATTATAAGAGTAGGGCTACTTTTATATTTATAATTATCTTTTAAAGCTCTAAACAGCCAACTAAATGTTTTGGAAATTTAATTCTCAGACTTTCATTTAAATGATGTCCAGTAGTAAAGGTTCCTAATACTAAAAAGTAG
>NW_008384025.1:0-221 GCF_000622305.1 Nannospalax galili
ATTTTGGACAGTTCAAGTTGCTTGTGGCCTTTTCTGGTTGTTTTCTTTCATTTAGGATGACATCCTCGAGGCTTCTGCATGTTGTAGCATGTAGCTACATATAGCATGTAGCTGTCTTGAATACACCATATTTCAGTGCTTTTTAAACATCAGGTAATAGTGGTCATTTGTGTTTTCACTTTTTGGCTAATGAATTAATTTTTCTATGAACATGAACATAC
>NW_008384026.1:0-221 GCF_000622305.1 Nannospalax galili
GATGATCGATTCACCTGCCCTCTCTGCCATAAAAATAGTGGTGTCACCTGCCCCCTCTGACGTGCTGATGGTCATGTCTTCTGCCCCCTCTGACGTGCAGATGCTCATGTCCCCCGCCCCCTCTGATGTGCAGATCCTTGAGACACCTGCCCCCTCTGCCGTAAAAATGTTCTTGTCAACTTCCACCTCTGATGTGCAGATGGTCGTGTCACCCCCCTCTG
>NW_008384027.1:0-221 GCF_000622305.1 Nannospalax galili
TAAATGTAATTATTGCTTTCAAACACGTTCATCTCTCACAAATTTATTTTTAGAATTACAAAAGACCTTAGAGATCATTAAGTGATTTATGTAAAGTGATGCATTCATGAGATTAGCTCACGATGGAAAAATGATCTAAGAAATGAAAGGTAAGGAGAGTTACAGAAAAAGAAATATAAATGGATCCCATACAAGTAAACATCAGTTCAGCTTCATTGCAA
>NW_008384028.1:0-221 GCF_000622305.1 Nannospalax galili
ACTCTTAATGTCTGGGTGGATAGCTCCTTAGCCACATGTTTCCTCAATTAATTATCTACATTTCCTGCCTCTTTCCTCATTAGTATAAGTAATAGTATGGCAGTAATGAAAAATTCCTGTCAGTACATGAAAACACTTCATTTTCTCCAGTTTACAAAGAGATTTTCCTACCCTATCTTTTCTTTAACTACTGATTATCTCTCTTCTCTCTGTCTCTGTTT
>NW_008384029.1:0-221 GCF_000622305.1 Nannospalax galili
TTTTTTTTTTTAGCCTTCATGAATGTAAGTACACCATATCATGCAATGCATGCGGAGGCCAGAAGAGGGCATTGGAGCCCTTGGAACTGGATCTATGTATGGTTGTTAGCTGCTACATGCGTGCTGAGAACCGAACCCAGGTTCTCTGCAAGAGCAGCCAGTGTTCTTGACCTCTGAGCCATCTTTATTACTGACATAAAGCTTTTTATATAGACTTCATA
>NW_008384030.1:0-221 GCF_000622305.1 Nannospalax galili
CCTTAGTGAAGGATGTCTGATTAACAAACATGAAACGACATTGCCATTTGAGATATGGAGAAGTCAAAACTGTTCAAACTAACATAATAGAGGGAACATTCTTTGTGTTCTTTTCCTGCTTGTGATACCAAATTAACTTGAGCCCTCCCGTAGTCTCTACGGCCAAGAAGGGTTGACCTAGCATAAGAGAGATCCATATGTTAAAATTATATTTTACTAGT
>NW_008384031.1:0-221 GCF_000622305.1 Nannospalax galili
TCCTATGAATGGAGGTCTCCAGTTCAAAAATAAAAGAAGACCACCTTTCAATATGAAGAATAAGGTTGAGACAATCATCTGTACATATATAAAGAACATGTAAGTAGTATGAATAAAATTTCTGACATCATTGAGAAACATTCATGTGAACAAAAATAAAAATCTATGGGGCAAAATAAGGACCTGAAATAAAATCTAAATTGAGAAAATTTATTCAATAA
>NW_008384032.1:0-221 GCF_000622305.1 Nannospalax galili
CAAAATACTCCAATGTGTCATCAAAACGCTCCAATGTGACATCACAGTGTTTAGTGTGCCATCATAGTGCCCCAGTGTGCTATCACAATTCTCAATGTGCCGTCACTCTCCTTCAATGTGTCATCATAATGCTCAAATGTGACATGCCGCTGCTCTGTGTGCCATAACATTGCCTTAATTTGTCATCACAATGCCCCTATATGCAATCACAATGCCCCAAT
>NW_008384033.1:0-221 GCF_000622305.1 Nannospalax galili
AAGTAACTGATATATCAATTACTTTATTATTGATTACCCTTAAGGAAAAAATTTCAAAAAAAGAGAATATAGTTCAAGTGTCCATCATCAAGGGAAGTCAAGGCAGGAACTCAAGGAAGAAGCTTGAAGCAGAAACCAAGAGAGAAAACCTGCTTACTGGTTCTTTCCCGTGGCTTGCTCAGTTACCTTTCTTACACAGCTCAGGCACCTGCCTATGGTTG
>NW_008384034.1:0-221 GCF_000622305.1 Nannospalax galili
TACACATAATACATACACATAAAAAAGAAATGGGGAAAAGGGATTGAACCTCAAGTTTAATAACTGTACAGCAAGTAAGTCATACTGTGAGATAAGAAGCCCACCATATATATTTTCTCTTAAGACACTTTTTGCCTTCCTTAAGATACTGGAACCAGAGCCAGGCATGATGGTGCATGCCTTTAATTCCAGCATTTGGGAGGCAGAGGCAGGCAGATCTC
>NW_008384035.1:0-220 GCF_000622305.1 Nannospalax galili
CATACATGCTTACATACCCATTAATATACACACACTATCCACACATATATGTATATATGCACACTTGTATACACCCACATATATATATATATACATACACACACTCATATATACACATACACCCACACACACATCTACACACACCCCCCCCACACACACATACACACACACACACACACACACACACTGAAGTTATGCACTTTGTTCTTTGTTGTATACC
>NW_008384036.1:0-221 GCF_000622305.1 Nannospalax galili
TTCTGCAAGAACAGCCAGTGCTCTTAACCACTGAGCCATCTCTCCAGTCCTCCCCCCAATGCAATTTTAAGGGATCAATAGAACACAGGCTGGATCTGGGCATGGTAGTGCACACCTGCACTCTCGGCACCCAAGAAGGCTGCGGCAGGCCTGTCAGAGGTTCAAAGCCAGTGTGGCTACACAGCAACAGCCTGTCAGCGGTTCAAAGCCGGTGTGGCTAC
>NW_008384037.1:0-221 GCF_000622305.1 Nannospalax galili
AAAGCTGAAACTGAGGTCAGTGTGAAGGCTGTGCTTCTCATTGCCCCTATGGAGGGTAACAGGCAGGGAACTAACAACAGGGCTTAGTGACCAACCATGTTCATTTCAGTTCCAGATAAACAATGGTTCAAATTATGATTTTCTACTTACTGTGGCAAATGCATTCATCCACATTCCTCCATCCTCAGCTCTAACATGATCAAAGCAGTATCTAGCCACAG
>NW_008384038.1:0-221 GCF_000622305.1 Nannospalax galili
AGCTCTCCCTGCTGTAAGGGAAAAGATCCACTTCTGGTTACCACACCTTCCCTATGGTTCCAGACTTCAAATTACTGTTATGCTGTTTTACCTTCTAGAGGTATCAGGACCCTCCTCAGGACCCCATCCTAGTTGGGGTATCTTATACAACCTTGCTTGACTTTTTACCTGTGAAATGGTTCCAAAGAATGAACAAGAATAATAATAAATATTTGACTGCT
>NW_008384039.1:0-221 GCF_000622305.1 Nannospalax galili
CTGGGGCTACAAGGATGTGTCACTGTGCTGGGCTGAATATGTTTTTAAATAAATCATTGAGTGATAAAATGAGGCAGGCTATTGACTATTGATGGTGAAGCAGTAACAGTGATACTAATTCAGAGTCAGGAAGTGTTCATTCAAATCTTACTAATACTTGATTGGCTCCCAGTAAAATGAAATATATTATTACAGTATTTAATATTTGGGGAGACAAAAGA
>NW_008384040.1:0-221 GCF_000622305.1 Nannospalax galili
ACACACTCACACACATTCTCACACACAGTCCCACACACTCACACACACTCAAACTCACACTCACACACACACTCACACACACACACATAAACATTCACACACACACTCACACACTCACACACACTCCCACACACACACACACACATTCTCACACTCACACACTCACACAAACTCACACTCACACACACGCTCACACTTACACACACTCACAAACACTCACA
>NW_008384041.1:0-221 GCF_000622305.1 Nannospalax galili
GAGGTGTCAGGAGACACGACCATCTTTACGGCAGAGGGGGCAGGTGACCCGGCCGTTTGCATGTCAGAGTGGGCAGGAGACACGACCAACTGCACGACAGATGGGCCAGGTTACCCGACCATCTGCAGGTCAGAGGTGTAGGTGACGCGACCGTCTGCACGTCAGGGAGAGAAGGTGAAACGACCATGTGCACATCAGAGAGGACTGTTGACAATACCATG
>NW_008384042.1:0-221 GCF_000622305.1 Nannospalax galili
TGTTTGCCCAGGGCCTGGAACTCCAAAATACAAGTCCCAGAGAAACAAGTGTGGAGAGGATAGCGCTACTTATTGCACTTGCTGGGGCTGTTAAACGATGGGACACATATGATGGACCCCCTCCCCAGGGAGGAGATCTTCTTAAGGTAACATGGGAGCAACCGAAACCCACTATCAGTCCCTCCAGAGTTTGGGTGATGAAAAACATGAGATGAGGGAGC
>NW_008384043.1:0-221 GCF_000622305.1 Nannospalax galili
GGTGCATTTATCAGGATTCGAAGCCTCCTCAGCTGCTCTGCTCTGACCCCACGCTGTTCGCCGTTGCTCTCACCATTTCCCTCACTCTGACTTTTGCAGGGTCATCTATCAGTCTGTGCTGCCAGTGCTAGGTTATCCTTGTGTAACTCAACGGCACCAGAAGAAAGTCCTGTGAAGGACTGTGTTCTTGCCTGGGTTTGATGGAGAGGTGGATAAAATCT
>NW_008384044.1:0-221 GCF_000622305.1 Nannospalax galili
TTCCCATCCTCTTTCCCTCCTCCTCCATTCGTACGACCTTCCCCCCTCCCTTCCCTTCTTTGTTCAACCCTTCCACCCTCCTACCATGCCTGTCTCCCTTTCTTCTTCTTTCCCTATGGCTTTCTTACTGCCCCCTTCCCCCGCCACCTTCTCTCCTTAGAAGAGCACAAAAGAATCTAGCAGGTATAACCTTGCATTCAGTTGACCTGAAATATTGTGTC
>NW_008384045.1:0-221 GCF_000622305.1 Nannospalax galili
AAAATGGTTAAAAGTGTGACATCTGTGGTGTGCATAGTTTAACACTGCATAAACACAAGCACATGAGAAAAAATGCACTCCTCCACTCAGCTCTAAATGTACCTATGTATCTGCAATAAAATGAAGCCATTTACTCTGCTCTTGCTATAAATTCAAATGAACGGATTTATATTAGCTTGAACAAAATAACAGCAATTTCTGAAAATCAAGATTCCAATTTA
>NW_008384046.1:0-221 GCF_000622305.1 Nannospalax galili
GTGATGTCACAATGGAACATTGTGAAGTCATATTGTAACATTGTGATGGAATATTAGAGCAATATAGTGGATTTTTGTGCCGATAGTGTTGGCACATTGCAGCATTGTGACATGACGTTGGAGTATTGTGACTTCACAATGCAGCATTGTGAAGCCATACTGTAACAGTATGATGGCTCATTGGAGCAATAGAATATCACATGGGCAATAGTGTTGGCACA
>NW_008384047.1:0-221 GCF_000622305.1 Nannospalax galili
CCCCACAGTACAGTAGTCTAACAAAATCTGTATATAATGGACAAAATGTTCATATATTAAGGTGGAGGGAGAAATTTCATGGGGTCCAACCTCAAGAGGAAATTACAGGCAAGCAGTGGATGCTGAGGAAGGGACAATCATTTTTCTCCAGGGAATTAACTCCCTGAAGGGTTATCTAATTCCAAGTGGGCAGCTTTAAACACATGTAGATATGAGCACCA
>NW_008384048.1:0-221 GCF_000622305.1 Nannospalax galili
TATTTTATGTGTATGAGTGTATTGCCTGCATGTATGTAGGTGTACCTGTGTTGTGCAATGCCCACAGAGGTTGGCATTGGATTCCCCTGGAATTGAAGTTACAGTTGGTTGTTAGCCACCATGTGAGTGTTGTGAACTGAATCCAGGTCTCCTGCAAGAGCAGCCAGTGCCCTTTTTTTTTTTGGTCTTTTTGAGACAGGGTCTCCCTGTAGCCACAGCTG
>NW_008384049.1:0-221 GCF_000622305.1 Nannospalax galili
GAGTTCAAGGCCAGTCTGGTCTACACAGTGAGTTCCAGACCAGCTGGGGCTATGGGAGACCCTGTCTCAAAAAGACTAAAAAAAAATTTAATAAAAAAAATAAGTAAAATTATTTTAAAATACATACATATGTAATTTTTTAAAATATTTTATTTATTATTTTTATTTACGTGTATGAGTGTATTGCCTGCACGTATGTGAGTGCACCCGTGTCATGCAAT
>NW_008384050.1:0-221 GCF_000622305.1 Nannospalax galili
AGATTTCTCATGCGTGGGAAGAAGCAGGGCTTGTGACCACCAGAGTAGAGAAAATAGATGACATCTTATTCCATGTAGTACGAATGTATATGTTTGATTGTTAAAAATTAAGTGAGAAAACATTTGAATCTCCAAATTGTTTAACTTTAGACAAAAATTATGGTTGAGAGTGGAGGGCACATGTTTCACTGAGCAGCTAATGAACAATCTTAAGAAAACAA
>NW_008384051.1:0-221 GCF_000622305.1 Nannospalax galili
TGGGAGCAGGGCCCAGGAAAGATGCTGGCCCCAGGAAGCTGGTGGCTGTGTCACCCAGGGATGCAAAGGGTGGTGAGGATGGGAACAGGCCCAGAGGGCTCCTAGGGACTACAAGGAAGAATTGGTTTGGTCTGGATGCAAAGGATCAGGAAGCAGTGGGGTTCTGGGCTACGAGGTCAGTCCAGGGGTCTGGGGTGCCAAGACAAGAAATGGGCCAGTAC
>NW_008384052.1:0-221 GCF_000622305.1 Nannospalax galili
CCTTCCTCAGGAAGGGGCCCTTATATCCCTTCTGTGTCATGGGCAGTGTGACTATGTGGAACCTCCATAACCGTAGAGTGCCAGGCTGGGCTCAGAATCCATGCCCACCATGCCTTGCCACCTTCCCTTAGGTCCTACATCCAGGCTGGAGGCAAATCTGCTGGCAGGGTAGGAGACACCTTGCCCATAATTGACTCTTCACCTTGGGCCCATCACTATCC
>NW_008384053.1:0-221 GCF_000622305.1 Nannospalax galili
GGGATTTGAACCTGGGTCTTCTGCAAGAACACTGTTTTCTTAACCACTGAGGCACCTCTCCAGCCCCCACACGTACATCATTTGAAAGTAAACAGATAACAGACCCCTATCATTTTGTTATGCTTTATGATATACAGTTTACACAATTTTGACTGTTTTGTTGTATGATACTTAAATGAAGAAAATCTCAAATAAGGAAGATATCAAATGAAAAAAATGGT
>NW_008384054.1:0-221 GCF_000622305.1 Nannospalax galili
ATTTCTGAGCTTAAATAACAAGTCTGTTCATATCATTCTCCAACTGCATGTCTTTTTTCTGATTAAAGCTTATTTCCTTATAGAATGTGGTCTAAAATATTTTAGGTAGTTAAGGTAATTAAGTATCCCCCAACTCTTTGTTATGCTGTACCCTGGCATTGGGGAAGGCAAACATTATTGTATTCTTAAACCAAATTATTTCTCGAGGTAAAGTGGATATA
>NW_008384055.1:0-221 GCF_000622305.1 Nannospalax galili
TTCCTTATAGCCACACACCACCTCTGGTCTTACAATCTTTCTTCCCCCTCACCGTTGAAGACTCCAGAGTTTTTGATGTAGGGGTGAAATAAATTTCCATTTAGGGTTGAAAATTCCACAGTCTCTTATTCTCTACTTGTTGACCAGGTGTGGTTCTCTGTGATAATTCACTTTAACTCCCAGAAACTTCCCTAATGAGGACTAAGAGATGCACTAATCTA
>NW_008384056.1:0-221 GCF_000622305.1 Nannospalax galili
GCAGCTGCTAAAGGTTTCCAGATCTCCTGGTGTGCTAACTGTAGCGCTCGCGAGTGTGCCTGCAGGGAGGGGGGGTTAGCGAAGTTAAAGATATCTGGATCTAAGAAAGAGACAGCCAGAGGAGGAGCCCCGTACAGGATCTCAAATGGAGTTAACCCACTAGGTCCAGAGGTATTCCTGGCCCGATATAGGGCTAAGGGCAGGAGAGTCACCCAGTCCTT
>NW_008384057.1:0-221 GCF_000622305.1 Nannospalax galili
ATGAACTTTCCTGCTATGGGTCGTTGCCTAGGTTTACAGTATCATTCATGATTTCCCTCCTATTGAAGATGCCTTAAGTCCAATTAGAAAGATGGTTACAACCAAGATCACCTCCATTGCACCATTGGAGATATCTTGCCAAGACAGCCATTGCTATGGTTTTAGCTTACAGCTTGGTAAGATTTTTCCCCCTTCTAAATAAATATATATTTATTCTATAT
>NW_008384058.1:0-221 GCF_000622305.1 Nannospalax galili
CCTCCTAGGGTTTGTGGGGTCCCCAGCCACAGGCTTTTGACTGGGATAACACTACTAGGAATGTACTCCCTCCTGTAGAGCAGGCCTTAAGTCCAGTTAGAGCTGAGTAGCCCCAAACAGTCAGGACACGATTGCACCAGTTACATCTTGCTTGGAGAGTTGGTATCGTATCAAACAGAATCCACAGCAGACTAAGCTGCTTGATGACTTTTCTCCGCAGC
>NW_008384059.1:0-221 GCF_000622305.1 Nannospalax galili
CAAAAGCTTCTGCCAATGCAGTTGCCATCATGCCAACCTGTGCTGAAACTGTGCCTTTGTCCTGAGTAGCTGTTACCCAGGAAGACGAATCTTGATTTTTTATTGGAGCAAGTGCTGCTTTATATAAAGTGGGGACCAACTCCTTCTTTCTAATAGAATTAGAGGTGAGAGGTTGCATTCCCAGAGGCTGTGCCACAGCAGGAGGGAGTGCTGGCAGCTTC
>NW_008384060.1:0-221 GCF_000622305.1 Nannospalax galili
GGTCCTGTCAGTTGCCCCCTATGACGTGCATATGGTCGTGTCACCTTCCCCCCTGACGTGCAGATGGTAGTGTCACCTGGCCCCTCTGACGTGGAGATGGTCCTGTAAACTGCCCTCTCTGCCGTAAAGATGGTTTTGTCACCTGCCACATCTGAAGTGCAGATTATCGAGTCACCTGCCCGCTCTGACGTGCAGGTGGTCGTGTCACCTGCCCCCTCTGC
>NW_008384061.1:0-221 GCF_000622305.1 Nannospalax galili
ACTTCCATTAGCAAATATGATTGATGTCCACTCTAAACTGTCATTCATGATTTTGATCTCACTCAACTTAAAATGTTCGCCCTCAGTTTCAGCTGAATGGTTTTCACAGGAATCTGTCCCTTTGAGAAGTAGCCTTAAGTGAATGATTAGCTGCCCTCATAGCGTTTACTAAGTTGGGAGCACATTAGCCCTTTCCATTTCTCTCTTCTCTTCAGAGAGGC
>NW_008384062.1:0-221 GCF_000622305.1 Nannospalax galili
TTGATTGCATAACTGATAATTGAATATTAAAGTGGACTTTTCAGCACAGGACTGAAAAGAAATTGATAGGACAGCTAGAGCACTCCTCTGAAAATGTAATCTCCTTACAAGCAATTCAATTCAGTTCTTACCTTGCAGCTGACATGTACGGGATAGAAGCAGTTCTACCGAGGGAATAGGAGATTTTATTTGGTGAAGTAATTATTGTGGGTAAATGTTAG
>NW_008384063.1:0-221 GCF_000622305.1 Nannospalax galili
CACAGCAGAGCAGGGAACTGACTCCTGCAAGCTGTGCTCTGACCTCCACACGTGGCCCATCGCATGCACCCCCCACAGTAAATAAGTAAATAAATAAATAAATAAATAAATAAATGTAAACTAAAGAGCTAAAGGCCTTTCTGATACTGACAATAATTACTGCAGAGGTTTGACAGTGGTGCTGTAAGAGCATCATTTTGTAGTGATCTTTCTTCATGTTC
>NW_008384064.1:0-220 GCF_000622305.1 Nannospalax galili
ACACACACACACACACACACACACACATGGACACACACATGCACACACACGCACAAGGCACACGCACACACATGCACACATACATGCGCACGCGTGCACACAAGGCACACACGTGCACACGCACACACACATGCACTCACACGTGCACGAACATGCACACACATGCGCACACGTGCATGCACACATATGCGTGCACGCACACACACACACACACACACAC
>NW_008384065.1:0-221 GCF_000622305.1 Nannospalax galili
TCTCTGCTGTCTTCTAAGTCTTGAGTTCTGCAGGAAAATGAAAAAGAAGAGCGCATTTCCATACGAAGAATAAGGCTGGGGTGATCACACATTAAGAGGTATATAAAGTACATGAATTAGCATGAATAAAATTTCCAACAACGCTGACAAACATTCAAGTGAACTAAACCAAAAATCTATGAACTAAAAGAGGGAGTTGAAATCAAAAGTAAAGTGAGAAA
>NW_008384066.1:0-221 GCF_000622305.1 Nannospalax galili
AACTACTTGAAAGGGTAAGAGATTGATTTCACACGTTTTACATAAGAAAACTATCAGGCTGGGATACAGGCATCCTGGAGTATGCTCTGTAACCATTCCAGAAAGATGCTAAGGGATTTTCAGTGTTGGTACATCTAATAACAGAAGGAAACAGGGTCCTGATAATTCCCAAGTATCACGCCCTGTGTCTTTCCCCCCTTCACCACCCATGCACACGCCAG
>NW_008384067.1:0-221 GCF_000622305.1 Nannospalax galili
TTTTTAACACCCTTTTGTTATTTAACTTTTAAAAAGAAAATAGATACTACCTTAACTCAACATAAACATTTCTTTTAGGTCACTAAGCATTTTACCTATTAAAGAGTTAGAATTTGAGCTTTCTGTCTTCTCCTACTCTTTGGTGCACATTGATTTTATGTTATTGTGTAATGTGTGTCCATGATAATTGTTTTCTTTCCCATTGTTTTATTGTGCACAAG
>NW_008384068.1:0-221 GCF_000622305.1 Nannospalax galili
TTACAATCCCACAATGTGACATCAAAATGCTCCAATGTCACATCACAATGCACCAATGTGACAACACAATGCTCCAATGTGACAACACTGTGGCCCCATGTGCCATTTTATTGCTCCAAAGTGACATCACAATGTTACAATATGACTTCCCAATGTTCCATTGTGCCATGACAACACTCATTGTGCAATCACAATGCCTCATTTTGTCATGAAATGATCCA
>NW_008384069.1:0-221 GCF_000622305.1 Nannospalax galili
TAGAGCTGGGGCCGGACCTCGACTGGGACTCAGGGAAGAAGTTGCCCTGTCTTTGCAGCCTCACTGGGGTGTAAGGGACCCCCGCAGTTGGGTAGCTCCGTTGTCTGGGTGTCCTGTCATGGCGGTTAGAGTCACAGGACCTTGAGCTCAGACTTAGCCCCACCACGGGTCTGGCCCTGCATGTCTGTGGACAAGGTGCTTGCTTTATCCCAAGTCTTGTC
>NW_008384070.1:0-221 GCF_000622305.1 Nannospalax galili
CTCTTGCAGAGGACCTGGGTTTGATTCCCAGCACCCACATGACTGCTAACAACCATACTAACTCCAGTTCCAGGGGATCTGACGCCCTCTTCTGACTTCTGTGGGCATTATACAACATGGGTGCACTTACATATATGCAGGCAATTCACTGATACACATAAAATAAAAAATTGAAAAATTTTAAAAATAAAGTGCAGCTTTAAACTGAGCATCCTGTTGTG
>NW_008384071.1:0-219 GCF_000622305.1 Nannospalax galili
AGAGAGAGAGAGAGAGAGAGAGAGAGAGAGAGAGAGAGAGAGAATGTGTAATGTGAGTGTGTGTGTGTATGTGTATGTGCCGCATGTGCCTCTGTGTGTGTGTGTGTTGTGTGTTTTCTTACTCTGAATCAGCCTTAATACAATGGGGAAAGTCATGTGCTCGTACAATGGTGTAAATCAAAGCTGCAATATTAGAGTCTGTTGGCCCAGTGTCAAGGG
>NW_008384072.1:0-221 GCF_000622305.1 Nannospalax galili
CTTGATAAGGAGATTAAAGTGATTAAGGAGGAGTCTAGAGATTCAGACTTACACAGTGGAGAAAGTGCCTCCAGGGCAAGACCACACCAAGTTAAGCCTCCAACTCATGAAAGGAAAACGCTGCAGGGGCACCAAAGAGAAAAACATCTAAAATAGATAAAGCAGGCTGAAGTCCATCCAAAACTTGCAGTCAAACTTGGCATTGTCCTTCACCTGGTGCT
>NW_008384073.1:0-221 GCF_000622305.1 Nannospalax galili
TAAGATTTTCATACAGAAGTATTGAATTTTCATCTCTTTCTTTTGCTCCCAACCCTTCCCACCTCTCCCCCTCTCTTCTCAAGTTCATGGTTTCTTCTATTATTATTATCGATAGTAATTTGTAATCTACTGGTCTATTTAGGGATGCTTTTGTGCACATGTGCTTAGGACTGGCCACTTGGAACAGGATAGCCTATCAGAGAGCTTGTCTATGGAGAAAA
>NW_008384074.1:0-221 GCF_000622305.1 Nannospalax galili
CCCCTACTTCCCAACCCGCCTCCCATTCATTTCATGTCCTCTATTTTTTTTAAGGTCTATTGAGTCTAATTTGTGCTTCCCAAATGTTTGTGGTTGTGCATCCATCCTTTGGAGCCTCCTCAAACTGCCTGGTATCACAAGGTGTAATAATTTTTACTGTTATCAGCTGATTCTATTAAAATTTGAGAAGAGCTATATGTCATATATTCCTCATATATATG
>NW_008384075.1:0-221 GCF_000622305.1 Nannospalax galili
CATGCTATGCAGTTACTCCACCACTGGCCTTCACCCCAGCTGTACCGTTCTTTATTTCATTCTGTTCTTTATGCCCAAGCTTGCTTGGGTCTCCTGTGTGTATCTCAGGAATTCCTGTCATTAGTCAAGAAGGTCCTCCATAGAGCCTTGCTGGGTAAGCTCGTCTCCATTCCTAGCTTCTGCTTATGGTTGGCTGAGGGATCCATGAGTCACAGTCCTTA
>NW_008384076.1:0-221 GCF_000622305.1 Nannospalax galili
CTTGATAAGGAGATTAAAGTGATTAAGGAGGAGTCTAGAGATTCAGACTTATACAGTGGAGAGAGTGCCTCCAGGGCAAGACCACACCAAGTTAAGCCTCCAACTCATGAAAGAAAAATGCTGCAGGGGCACCAAAGAGAAAAACATCTAAAATAGATAAAGCAGGCTGGAGTCCATCCAAAACTTGCAGTCAAACTTGGCATTGTCCTTCACCTGGTGCT
>NW_008384077.1:0-221 GCF_000622305.1 Nannospalax galili
GAAGAGCCCTTACTGCTTTCCCAGAGGCTCTGAGTTCAGTTCCAGTGTCTCATACCCACCTGTAACTCTAGATCCAGGGAATCGTATGCATCTGGCTTCCATGGACACCTGCACTCACATGCACATACAGATACCCACACAGATACATGTATACACATAATTTTAAATAATTAAAATATTTTTAAAAAATTTTTTAAAAAGAAGGAAATTCTGACACATGC
>NW_008384078.1:0-221 GCF_000622305.1 Nannospalax galili
CAGTGTAAAAGTGCTTGCTACCAAGCCTGATGACCCGAGTTTGATCCCCAAGACTCACATGGTAGAAAGAGAAAACTGATTCCCACAAGTTGTTCTCTGACTCTACATGCATTCAGTGGTGTGAGCACTCTCCACACAAATTAATAAATAATTTTTAAAATTAATAAAATAATAGGTTCAAATTAAAATCTAGTATAGGAGCCAGTGAGATGGCTCCATGA
>NW_008384079.1:0-221 GCF_000622305.1 Nannospalax galili
ATGACACCATGTACTGCACGTCAGAGGGGGCAGGTGAAACGACCATCTGCGCGGCCAAATGGGCCGTTGACATGACCATGTGCACGTCAGAGGGGGCAGCTGATACAACCATCACACGTCAGAGGCGGCAGGTGACACGACCATCTTTATGACAGAGAGGCAGGTGTCACGACCATCTGCATGTCAGAGGGGGGAGGAGACACGACCATCTGCACGTCAGA
>NW_008384080.1:0-221 GCF_000622305.1 Nannospalax galili
CCTAAATGAAAAAAGTAAAAACAGGATATGAAACCATTTGGATAATACAGTCCATTTTGTTGAGAGTGAAGGGATGAAGGAAAGGCGGGAAAAGAGGATAAGAAATGAAACTCTGACGACAGGTGTGGTGCGCCTTTAATCTCGGCCCTGTGGCAGAGGCAGGTGGATCTCTGAGAGATTGAGGCCACCCTGGTTCACATCATGACTTCCAGGTAGGCTGT
>NW_008384081.1:0-221 GCF_000622305.1 Nannospalax galili
GAAGGTGGCTCAGTTGATAAAGTGCTTGTCACACAATCATTAGAACATGGACTAGATGTTCAGCATGCATGTAGAAGCTGGGCAAGGTGGCAGCCACAGCCACATAAAAATCACACGAAGCAGCAAGTGCCTGCTATCCCAGGACTGAAGAGGAGAAACTGAAGGATTCGTAGAACTTGCTTGCCAGCCAGTCATCCTGAATCAGTGAGTCCCGGTTCAGT
>NW_008384082.1:0-221 GCF_000622305.1 Nannospalax galili
GATCTCACAAGGGAACCTTGTGAAGTCATACTGTAACATTTTGATGGCACCGTATAGCATTTTGATTTCACATGAAGCGATAGTGTTTCCACAATGAAGCATTGTGAAGTCACATTGGAGCATTGCAAAGTCACAATGTAACATTGTGAATACATATTGTAACAGTGTGGTGGCACCATGGATCATTGTGATGTCACATTTGAGGATTGTGATGTGACAAG
>NW_008384083.1:0-221 GCF_000622305.1 Nannospalax galili
CTGTGGACATATACAGTGACCTGGCAGCAGATAGAGGATGGAAAAGGGCTGACTGTGGTAGCTTGTCCTAACAGGCTCACCATCCGTTCTTTCCCTCCGTGTGTACATGCCATGGTTCCTTTGATAAATACAGTCTACCCCCCTCCCAATGCCACTTGAATCTGTACTGGATTTGTATCTTGCTTGACTAACTGAATGAGCCTGAAGTGGTATTCCAGGAG
>NW_008384084.1:0-221 GCF_000622305.1 Nannospalax galili
GCTGTGTGCCCCAATACCTCCATGTCCTTTCCTCTTGGAAGTCACCAGGAGCCCTGAAGGTTATGGGTGGGGCTTTTGGCAACAACAACCTGAACAGAAGGTCCCAATTGTGTTCTCTTCCCAATCATGGAAAGGGGCGGAGTCTTGGTACACAGCCCTAGAACAGCAACTGTTGGCTGTGTACAATGCATTGCAAACAGGTGGAGTGCATTACGGGTCCC
>NW_008384085.1:0-221 GCF_000622305.1 Nannospalax galili
GTCTCAAACGAAACCAAACTAAAACAAAACAAAACACAAAACAAAACACAAAACCTCAAACCAAACCAAGCAAAGAAAGAAACAAAATGAAAAACCAGTAACAAAAATAAGAAAACATATGTGCACACTCATGCATATGTATCTGCACATACCTGTCTACCCACCCCCTGCCACAGGACATGCACACACACACATAAGAGAACATGTATAAAGTATTTTGG
>NW_008384086.1:0-221 GCF_000622305.1 Nannospalax galili
TCTTCCTTCCACTGTCAAAGTTACCCAGGGTTCACATAGAGATATTCGATGTTGTGTGGACATATTATGGGATGACCCCAGGCCTCTTCAGTCCTGTTCTTGTTGCAGCAGGATAAGCTTATGCCTTCTCCCATTGGCCTTCACCACTGGAGACAAGTCTGCCTTCCAGTGACCTTGTTGGCAATTGGGACAGGGCATGGGTGGTGGCCCTCACTTCCTAT
>NW_008384087.1:0-221 GCF_000622305.1 Nannospalax galili
CAAGCTCCACAGCAGCAAACTCTGAGCACTCAATGGCTTTTCCAGCCCAAAATTCCAAGTGCCTACATAATGCTCCTAGGAACACCAAGGTCAGATCTGTCACAGCAGTGCCCCACTCTCTGATAACAATTTATGTTCTAGTTTGTTTCTCCATTGCTGTGACAAAACAGTGACCACTACCAACTTTGGGAGGAAAGGGTTTATTTGTCTTACATCTCCCA
>NW_008384088.1:0-221 GCF_000622305.1 Nannospalax galili
ATAAGAGGAATAAGAGAATTCTGGAGAAAAGCAGATGCACCTGTGTAAAACGTTCACCCACATAAGTGTAAGTATGACTGTCATCAGTGTATTAGCTTGTTTGAGCTGCCATAACAAAATACACTCCACGTTTGGTTTTTATGGTTTCCACATTAACAGATTCAGGCAACTAATACAAAAACATAAAGAAGAAAGTGTATGTCTATTGATCATGTACAGAC
>NW_008384089.1:0-221 GCF_000622305.1 Nannospalax galili
AAAATCTGAGCTTTGGTAGTTTGTGGCTCCAACACCGGGATGGGGAGAAACGGAACTAAAGGTATGCTAAGGTCATAGTTCAGGTGACAGGACAGTACCGATGGCCCTGCAGATGGGACACATGGAGAAATTCTGAAATGTTTGGAAAATAAACCACTGAGTGGTAAAGAATTGTATCAAAAACAGGAAAATGTATCTTTTATACCTGGATAGATGCTGGT
>NW_008384090.1:0-221 GCF_000622305.1 Nannospalax galili
GTTTCCCAGTAATGTAACAGCCCCTCATGGAAGTTTAAATTATGTTTTTTATTATTTTAATGTTTTTGTACCTTGTAGTTTGTTGTAAGGACTACTAAATTGAGTTATTTTATTCTTTCCTTAAAAATATCTTATTTGTTATTTTTATTATATGTGTATGGGTGTATTGTCTGCATGTGTGTAAGTGTACCCATGTCATGCAATGCCCACAGAGGTCAGAA
>NW_008384091.1:0-221 GCF_000622305.1 Nannospalax galili
AAGAGACAATAAATCAAGTCCAACTCCTGGACTTTACTCCACCCCAGAGACTTAACCTTCCACCACTGGAATAAGAATATAACTATCTCAGCACTGTTGTAAGGACCAGGGGCAAATGCCATGATACTGTCTAGAAAGCTCCAGTCAGACTGGTCCTTAGCTGTCTGTTTTGTTTACATTTGCACACCTCTGTGCCCTTCCTCAACCCACCTTGCCCATTC
>NW_008384092.1:0-221 GCF_000622305.1 Nannospalax galili
TGTATGGCTGTCATTAAGACTTTCACCCTAGGCTCAAGCCTGCCTCCCACATACAATGAACTCATAAAACAAAGAATAAAGAAATAAGTAACAATTAAAAGAGAGGCTAAAGAGGGGAACAGAGATTTCTCAAAAGAAGAAATAAAGATGGCTAAAAAGTATCTAAAATCGTGTTCAACATCATTAGTAATTAGGGAAATGGTAATTAAAACCACTTTAAG
>NW_008384093.1:0-221 GCF_000622305.1 Nannospalax galili
TCATTGTAGAGCTCTTTAATGTCTTTGGTTGTCATCACCGCCAGCAGAGGCTGCTCCTCCATTCTCGTGGGTGCTGCTCGTTCGTTCTCACAGGCGTCGAGGCTGCTCCTCCACTCACCCTGGGCTGAGATCGCTCTTCTGCTCTTCTGCTGCTGAGGCAGCTCTTTGCCTGCCCTGTGCTGCCTCCTGTCATCGCTGCTTCTGCCCTGTCCTGGACCCCA
>NW_008384094.1:0-221 GCF_000622305.1 Nannospalax galili
GGGCTGGAGAGATGGCTCAGCAGTTAAGAACATTGCCTGCTCTTATAAATAATCCAGGTTCAAATCCCAGCGCTCACATGGTAGCTAATAATAGTCCATGACTCTAGTTCCAGGGGATCCGACATCCTCCACTGACCTTTGTGGGCATTGCATAACTCAGTTTATCTACATGCAGGGAGGCAATGCACTCATACACATAAAATTAAAAAATAATTAAATAA
>NW_008384095.1:0-220 GCF_000622305.1 Nannospalax galili
GTGTGTGTGTGTGTGTGTGTGTGTGTGTGTGTGTGTGTGAAGTTGCTCACAGAGGCTAGAAGAGGGTGTTAGATCTCCTGGAGTGGAGTTACAAGTGGTTGTGAGCCACCTAAGCTGGATGCTGGGATCTGAACTCCTTTGGAAGAGCAACAAGTGCTCTTAACCACTGAGCCATCTCAACCCGATGAGTCTAATTAGTGTTGCCCATATGTGCATGTGG
>NW_008384096.1:0-221 GCF_000622305.1 Nannospalax galili
AAGTGTTAAATATGTGTTGGAATTTATTGACTACTGAACTTAAATTGCAAAAACAAAATGGTTGTGTGGACATGGCTTTATATAACCATAAAGTTGAACCATTTTTAAATCAGTTACTGTATTAAAGTTTTAACTCCTAGTATGACAGAATATGACTTACTTAGAATAGGGTCATTGCAAATTAAATCATTTAAGATGGAATGTTACTGTAGTATGTCCCT
>NW_008384097.1:0-221 GCF_000622305.1 Nannospalax galili
ATGTGCACATCAGAGAGGGCAGGTGAAACGAACTTGTGGAAGTCAGAGAGTGCTGGTGACACAACCATCTGTACGTCACAGGGGGCAGGTGACACGACCATCTATACATCTGAGGGAGCAGGTGACACCACCATCTGCACATCCGAAGGGGCCGGAGACACTACCATATGCACGTCAGAGAGGGTAGGTGACACGACCATCTTTACAGTAGAGGGGGCAGG
>NW_008384098.1:0-221 GCF_000622305.1 Nannospalax galili
TGATCAGGCTCAGCTGAAGTTGTAATGATGGTAGTTATTTCATGCAGAAGGAACTGCTGTATATCATCTTATTAAGAGGACTTGGAATTTAAAAGGATTTGGTGCTAGGAGTCACATATGAGGGAGAATATACGTCGTTTATTTTTCTGAGTCTGTGTTACTTCATTTAGTATGTTGTTTGTTTTTCTGAGTCTGTGTTACTTCACTTAGTTTAACAGTTT
>NW_008384099.1:0-221 GCF_000622305.1 Nannospalax galili
TCTATATTCTGTCTTTTATACATTTTTATGTATAGTTAAGGTGATATAGTAGTCTGTACACTGACACATATGGCTGTGTATTTATGCACACACAGAACAGCCCTAGGATCAGTCATGAATTACTTAGAAACTGCATTGCTTCTGGAGAGACGCTGTGTGGGATTCCTTTAAAGGTATTTCCAGTTGTGCATTTGAGTCTCCCTGGGGCCTTTTAATTTTTT
>NW_008384100.1:0-221 GCF_000622305.1 Nannospalax galili
CCAGCAGTAGGCGCATTGGTCTCTCCCTAGGTGGCCGCCTCGCCTGCCATCTCTATACCTCTTTTTCTCTTGTCCTACTACGGTGGCCAGGATTTTACTTAGTTCTTTGGTTCTTTCCCTTTTATTTTGTTCTTCCTTTTCTTCTTGGGTTTTTCTTTTATTATAGATCTTGTCTGCCTCCTTTACCAAATCTCTGAGGCCTTGCCCCTGCAGGTTCTCCA
>NW_008384101.1:0-221 GCF_000622305.1 Nannospalax galili
AACATATTTTTGTACAGGAAATGCAGATATCAAGTTGGAACTGACCTTAAAACTGTCTTCCTGTAGGCTAGCTTTCATAGGGCTGAAAGGTACCAATCAGGCCACTGGATGAGAAATGCTATAAATGGTTTTATGCAGCAGCAAACTCGGTATGCTACTATACTGACATGCCAGGCAAGATGTGTCCACTGCTACAAATTTTGTGATTGAATTTAATGCCC
>NW_008384102.1:0-221 GCF_000622305.1 Nannospalax galili
CTGAGAGACAGATCGCTCAGCATTTAAGAGCATTGACTGGTCTTTCAGAGGACCTGGGTTTGGTTCAGAGCACCCACACTGCAGGTAAGAACTGTCTGTAACTTCAGTTCCAAGGGATCCAACACCCTCTTCTGGCCTCCGAGGGCACTGCAAGGCATGTGTGCACTTACACACATTCAGGCAGAACACTTGTACATGTAAAAAAAAAAGTGGTCACATAA
>NW_008384103.1:0-221 GCF_000622305.1 Nannospalax galili
AACTGGGACTACAGGGAGACCCTGTCTCAAAAAGACCAAAAAAAAAGGAAACTTCAGGCAGGCATGGTGGCTCCTGCTTGTAATCCCAGAAGTTGGGGGAAGTGGTTGAGGCAGGAGGATTGCCATGAGTTTGAGGCCAACTTGGGCTATAGAGTAAGACCCTGTCTCAAAAGCAAACAAAAAACACCTTCAGCCTATTCATTGTCAAACACATGGAAGGG
>NW_008384104.1:0-221 GCF_000622305.1 Nannospalax galili
GTTATTCTTGTTTGCCATCCAATGGTGCTTATAGGTTCCCTAATCATGTCTGCAAGAGTGGTATGGCCATATATTTCTCTCATGGTCACCTGATGATCCTGCGAAACTCTGTCTTTATTAGTGTCAGATAAAAGTAACTCAGGGCACTAGCCCCAATAAACAACTTTCCGGGGTCTGGAGGATGAGATGTCAGGAAGGCTTCCCTTTCCCTTGGCACCTTA
>NW_008384105.1:0-221 GCF_000622305.1 Nannospalax galili
TAAAAGTCATCAGTTTTTTAGACCCACTCATCAAAGAAGCCACACGTTGAGGTCATGCACTAAGAAATGGAAGATCTGAGGAGTCCTTGGTTGCTGGGGCTACTTCTAGACACGTGGATTCAGATGGGCTGCTCCAAGAGCTTCTTACTCAGAAGAGGAAGTCTGAAGCATATGCTGTAAAAGAGAAGAGGCTCAGGGCCCTTCGAGCACAGTGGGAAGTT
>NW_008384106.1:0-221 GCF_000622305.1 Nannospalax galili
ATGTTAAAAATTCAAACAGTGCAACACAATTGATCTCAGTTCTTTTAAAATATTTTATTTTTATTTTATGTATGAATCTACTGCCTGCATGTGTACGTGTACCTGTGTCATGTAGTGCCTGTGGAGGTCAGAGGAAGGCAATGGATTCCTGTGGAACTGGAGTTTCAGACGGCTGTTAGCCACCATATGGGTGCTGGGAATTGAATCTGGGCCCTTTGCAA
>NW_008384107.1:0-221 GCF_000622305.1 Nannospalax galili
TAGAAAGATCAGTCATCAGGGAGCTGCCGATGCCTTGTTCAAGGATCTTGTCTATGAAGGCTGCTGTACAGAGTGTTGCCCTGCCATAGGACCTGTTAAACACAAGGATGTCTCTCAATGGATTCTGGCCTGCCAAGATGTGGGGACCACTTGGGCGAATGCCACAGCACTTGCTGAGGCACTGGCTGCTCATCAGCCTCAGGCCAAGATGGACAAAGGCA
>NW_008384108.1:0-221 GCF_000622305.1 Nannospalax galili
GAATCTCACAGCCAGCGTAGCAACTCAAAGACAGAATGGACTGACTCCCTGGGGACCTGGGGTGAGATCACTGGCCCCGGAGGTGAGATCAAATGCTAGAGGGTCTATGGGCATGGCACAGTCTGATAAGGTGGGCTCTGAGTCATGGTGACATGGGCCTAGGTACTGGGTACTCATTCCTTTGTAAGTTAATAATCTCACGTAAAATATATTGTTTGTCT
>NW_008384109.1:0-221 GCF_000622305.1 Nannospalax galili
GCAAGTGATCTGGATTTGAAGAAGGCATTGCTAAGAAGTAGAGCCACAATTCAATATGTTTTGGTCCTGGGCAGCAGCTGAGGTGAGTGGATGTTCCTTGACATATTGTTGCTAACACTGTGGACCCATATTGCTGTGGAGAGTATAGTTTGATCTTTTCTTGGATGTATTATCTGTTAAGATAGCCTTGCTTGAAAGAAGGAGGCCCTGGACCTAACATA
>NW_008384110.1:0-221 GCF_000622305.1 Nannospalax galili
TCTAAGCTACATGTTGAATGAAGCACAGAGAAGCATCCCAACAAGTCTTAGTATGGAATGTCACAGTCTCATGGTATCAAGAAGAAAAAACTTGGAATGGTTCCTGTCATGCATAAAGCCTTGGTGGAAAGCCAACAGTTCTGTTATGACCCTCAAGAAGGGTCATGTCTTCAGAGAAGGGAAAATGAACAACGAAAATGTTCCCACCAAATCAAGGTGAT
>NW_008384111.1:0-221 GCF_000622305.1 Nannospalax galili
AAACCTTACCTAGACATATATTTCTTGATCTGCTATGTATAATTGGTCAGTGGTTTTAGGAGTAGTATGGTTCCCTCTGATTTTCAAACTTAGCTGGGCATTATTTATCTCTTGCATTGTCTCACCCCTCCACCTTAGTTTTTGCCACTTAAGGTGCCCCATTTCCCCTCTTTCTCCCTTAATAATACCCTGCTCCTACTGTCCTAGTTCTACCATCCTAC
>NW_008384112.1:0-221 GCF_000622305.1 Nannospalax galili
TCCACTGAAGTCATTTGATGACAGTCATCCTCAGGTGTGTGTGGGGCGGGGGTGTTCAGCACTCAAAGAAAGACTCAAGACTGCAGGATCACCACACCAAGTTGCAGGTGATTTCACACAGCATAATGAGTGACAGCTGGGCAGACATGACACCTGGACAGACCGGCCACCTGGGCAGACGGGCCACCTGGGCAGATGGGTCACCTGAGCAGATGGGTCAC
>NW_008384113.1:0-221 GCF_000622305.1 Nannospalax galili
GTGACCTCACAATGCTCCAGTGTTTCACCACGATTCTCAATGTTGCATCACGATCCTGAATGTCACCTCACAAGGCCTCTGATGTGTCATCATAATGCTCAGTCTGCAAATATAATGTCTCAATGAGTGATCACAATATACCAATTTGTTATTCCAATGTTTTATGTGCCATACCAATGCTCCAATGTGCCAACATTATGGCTACATGTGCCATTATATTG
>NW_008384114.1:0-221 GCF_000622305.1 Nannospalax galili
TTTTTAGTTGTCATGAAAATGTGTAACGATGACAGTATGCACAATTATCAATAAGAACAGAGTTTACTTTTTATGTGCTATAATGAAGGTAGACTCTTATTTTCAATGTCTGACCACTTATGGCCTTATGGAGAACATTTTCCACTTCCTGTTTTACTTTTTTATTTTGTAAAAATTATTTTATATTTTATTATTATTTTATTTTATGTGTATAAGTGTTA
>NW_008384115.1:0-221 GCF_000622305.1 Nannospalax galili
CCTACTGAAAAATATACATGCAATACATATATGAGTGTCTGTGTATAGCTGAAGGCTACATAACAAACTACAGTGCCAGGCAAGGGAAACTTCCCCTCAAATTGTTGGTCAGAGTCATCCAAAAGACTCCCCAAATATCTCAGGATATTGCTAAAGCCTTTGATTGCCCTCCAGAACTTGAAGGTATGACCCTATTGCTGAAGACAGGACATACTTGAGAC
>NW_008384116.1:0-221 GCF_000622305.1 Nannospalax galili
TGCAGAGATCAGCCAACAGGGATCAGGAAATGTGGATGGCATCCCTATGGGTTCTCAGTCCAAAGACAGGAGGTGAAGTCTTCAGAGACAGCTTGAACAAGCATTGTCAGGGCAGGCGTGCTTAGGAGTTGGGCCAGTATCCACAGACAGCAGAAGTAAAAGGAAAAGATATACTTGTGAGCTGGAACTCAGAAAAGCAGACATGTTTAACAGTGAAGATT
>NW_008384117.1:0-221 GCF_000622305.1 Nannospalax galili
ATACAGATTAGAGATGCATGCACCAACATCTCAGTGTTAATAGCAAAAACATGAGTCTTTCTTTAAGAAAAGGCTTATTTTAAAATGAAATGGAGCTCTTTTTGTAATTTTGGAAACATTGAATTTTATGTCTTGCAGGGCTTATACTGAGTTCAGTATTGTATAACTGCATTAATTCAACAGCAAACCTAAAAATTTTATAGCCACCTTTGAAAGAGCTG
>NW_008384118.1:0-221 GCF_000622305.1 Nannospalax galili
ATGGGGTTTGAATGTCCTGTAGAGAAGACACAGCCAAAGCCTTGACCATGGCTAACAATGGATCTGGGCCTCTTCATCACTCCGTAATGGGGTCCTTCCATCTTAACCGTACTTGAGGTCTCTGCTCCTGTCCTCCCCAATGCTTCTGAAACCGGGATTCCAACAGAATATTTGAAAATTAAGAACATTAACAGTGAATAAGGCCGTACCCAACTTTTGGT
>NW_008384119.1:0-221 GCF_000622305.1 Nannospalax galili
AGGAAAACTGCCCAGTCTCACATTCCATGAATTCCAGTTCAAACTCCAGAGCGTGGGTTCAAACTAAAATTAATGGCTAATCTAAAAAAAATTTCAAAAAAATGAATGTAAGATCTGCTATGTGCAAACTGTAAACTACCCACATATTTTGAGTTTGGTTTGGTCTCTACCATCATCTCCTAAGAATTCTTCTAAGGCCACTAGGTTCAAAGACCAATCCG
>NW_008384120.1:0-221 GCF_000622305.1 Nannospalax galili
TGCTGAGCCATTCCAGTCTGGCACTGAAGTCCTGGAGGATTCCTGGAGACCGCACCGGTCTTCAGTGTAGGTTAGAAGGCCACAGAAGCAAGATTCCAATGTCAGCAATGGATGGATGCAGGAGAAGCAGCCATAGATATATGCCCTTACCAGCAGCATGTGAAAGCAGACAGGTAAAAGCAACCCTGCTTTTCCCTCAGGCCTCTTTATATCTGGACCAA
>NW_008384121.1:0-221 GCF_000622305.1 Nannospalax galili
CAGTGAGGCTTAGCAGTATGCAGTATCTAGGAGGAGGACCACAAGCTCACCCTACCTTGGGTCCTAGGACTGTTTGGGGACTCTGAGGCACTGACACTCACTGGAACTCACTTCTGTGGCTGAAGAGCCACTCCTGCCCCACTTTCAGGAGACAGGTCGAGGCAGGCACCACTGGCCACAGGTTTGGGGTGTGTCTTTGCAAGGCTGGCTGCCAGGAGAGT
>NW_008384122.1:0-221 GCF_000622305.1 Nannospalax galili
TACCCATGGAGGCCAGATGAGGTTTAGGATGTCCTGGAACTGGAGTTATGGACCACTGTTAGCTGCCACATGGGTGTTGGGCACAAAACCCAGGTTCTCCACAAGAACAGCCAGTGATCTTAATTACTGAACTGTCTCTCCAGCCACATGATTTATTTATTTTTAAAGATTTTTTAAAAATTAGTGTGTGCGTGTGTGTGTGTGTGTGTGTGTGTGTGTGT
>NW_008384123.1:0-221 GCF_000622305.1 Nannospalax galili
ATTGTAGGAGTGGAGGAAAGGGGTGTAGTGTCTCCCAATTGGCTAGTTCCTCCAAGGTGTGGGGCCTGTCTCAGAGCGTGGACTACAGAGGGGCTGCTGGGAGCCATCTTGGGATGGAAGACGTGAGCTGAGTAGCATGCATGGTGTGGGGAACACGCAGCTGCGCAGCACCTCAAGGACAGAATGGACTGACTTTTCTAGACCTGGGGCACGATTGCTGG
>NW_008384124.1:0-221 GCF_000622305.1 Nannospalax galili
ACCTGCTCGACATAACCCAGATAGTTGCCTGTCTCAGGAGCCCTCAGACTCTGTACAAAGTCACGCACTTGATCAACCTCCACTCCCTGCGGCCCTTTCTCCTCTAGTCTCTCCATTTATTCATTTAACACACAGGTGCACGGTTGCTCAGGATAAACTCTGCAGACCTACAGCTGGAATCCTCCGAGCTTACGCAACCACACGCCTGCCTTGCCTGGCTC
>NW_008384125.1:0-221 GCF_000622305.1 Nannospalax galili
ACAAGGCCCCTAGTGTGTCATCAAAATGCTCTGTGTGCAAATATAATGCACCAATATGTCAGCACAATATTCCAGTTTGGTTTTACAAAGTTTCATGTGTTATCAAAATGATGCAAAGTGATACCACAATGCTCCAAAGTGTCACCATGATACTCAAAGCGACATCACAATGTTCCAATGTGACATCACAATGGTCCAATGTGCCAAGACTATGGCCCCAT
>NW_008384126.1:0-221 GCF_000622305.1 Nannospalax galili
AAACATTTAAGCACCACTGGAAAAATTCATGCTCAAAACAAGAAGCATTTACGGCAACAAGTGTCAAGAGCTGTGCATCGTTATTATTAGAAACCCTGAAAGTTAAACTATCTAAATATCAAATAACTTAAGAAGGTAGAAATTATTACTCCAAACTGCAACTTAAAAGCTGGGTTTAATATGATCATTTTACAAATGAAAAAAAGTGAAGTACAAGAAAT
>NW_008384127.1:0-221 GCF_000622305.1 Nannospalax galili
GACTGAGCTGTGGGCAGGTCAAGAGCCCCACCTTTCCCAAGATCTTTTTCTTGGGGAGTGTTCTTAAGCAAAACCTCACTAAATTGCCTGGTGAGCCTTTGAAGCTACTCATTAGCCAAGTCTGTGCTCAGCCTTAGACAGATGTATTCAGGGCCTCTGATGGCAGTTGATCCTGTACCAGAGTCAAGGTTCAGAACTGTTGTTCTACTCCAGTTGCACAG
>NW_008384128.1:0-221 GCF_000622305.1 Nannospalax galili
AGAGCCTCAGCAACGCGGTGCACGACACGCACACACCCCAGCAACGCGGCGTGGGACCTGCCCCAGCGGCGCTGGAGAGACAGGCGCCAGCCAGCAGCTGGCGTTCCGTGAAACCCGCGCACCCATATCTGGCGCCCAATGTGGGGCCTCTGAACTCCATGCCAGCTAGCAGCTGGTGCCCCCTGAAACGCAGGATTCATGAGTATCTCTCCCACCAGGAG
>NW_008384129.1:0-221 GCF_000622305.1 Nannospalax galili
CCTCCTCCTCCTCCTCCTCCTCCTCCTCCTCTATGGCTCACAAGATACCCACTCATCCTCACCCCCTGGCACAGGGATTGGGTCGCTGATCTTGTGGTTGTTTGCCTCCTGATAGGATCCCCTACTTTGGAGCTAGAAGGTAGAAATGGCTGCTGATTGATTAGAGTTTATCAGCAGTCATGGTGGACCTCTGGACTCCTGTTTGGTACAACTGAGAAAGA
>NW_008384130.1:0-221 GCF_000622305.1 Nannospalax galili
TATTAATAATTAATGTAATAAATGTTAGTGCATATCAAAAGGTATCTTCTGTTTACAATTATAATCAGAGTGAATATTGGTATCCATTCTTTGTTTTCTTACCAAAATACTCACTTTCAAAACATGCTTTTTTTTTATTCATTAAATAAATTCACCTAAAAGTTGAAAACAGGTTTCTGGTTCGCTAGACTTTTCTCACTGTAGTAACCTCCTTGCCCCAA
>NW_008384131.1:0-221 GCF_000622305.1 Nannospalax galili
TATTGTTGTTACATATTACATATACCTTATAATATATATATGTAATACATATTGCACTGAGTCCATTTAGTGATGCTTCTGTGTACATGTGTTTAGGGCTGACCAATTGGAATTAGATAATCTATTAGACAGTTAGTCCTTAGAGAAAACTGATTCTCCCTCCCTCGGCATCCATTGGTTGCCTGTAACTCTTCATCTAGAAGTGGGACCCTGTGAAATTT
>NW_008384132.1:0-221 GCF_000622305.1 Nannospalax galili
CTGTGGAAAGGCTTTCTGTGCCAGACTGCTGCGACAGCCCCTGCTATCCACGTGTGAACAACTCCTGGGATGGCCCTGGCCTACGACTCCTTCATAACGCTCTTGCTTAGTTTAGTTTTTTTCTTTTTTTTTCTTTCAGTGCTGTGGCTGGAGCCCAGGGCCATGTGTATGCAAGCATTATTTGTGACTTTTTTGTAAGGACTGATACAAGTGATTTCATT
>NW_008384133.1:0-221 GCF_000622305.1 Nannospalax galili
ACCTTAAAAGGGAATAAGCATTGCTTAGTATCCCCAGGAGAATTCTCACAATAGATGGAAAATTTATTTGTTAATGTTATTATGTTTCGTAGTTATTTTTTAAAAAAAGAAAATGAGAATTTAAAAGATGTTAAAAGGAAATGGAAATGGAGATATTTTCCAAAACTTACAAAAAAAATGAGAAAGCCTAAGCAAGTGATGAAGGTCTATGTAGGTTTGTT
>NW_008384134.1:0-221 GCF_000622305.1 Nannospalax galili
AAGTCAGATTGAAGTGTATTTAAAGTAGTTGATTCGACTACTACTTTCTTTTTACTGTTTTGAATTCAAATCAGTAATCCATTCAGTAAGTTGGTATGGCTATAAAACCAAACACAAGAGAAACAGGGGAACAAAAGCATTTTGGAGCAAAATAATGAAAAATGTAATCTTTTCATTATGAGCAGTGATGTGGAGATGGTGGAGAGTGTGTAATTTATCCC
>NW_008384135.1:0-221 GCF_000622305.1 Nannospalax galili
AATTTGACAATGTACCTAAGTCTATATAGCATATGAACTTATAAATCCGGTAATATAATCTTAAGTAAGAGAATAAAATGTGGAATTTGAAAGTTGCTCAGAAAACAGTTTCACTGTTGAAAAATATTTACTTAGTGTCTACTAAACTATTTCAGTAAAAGAATTCTAAAATAGCTGGGCATGATGACACATAATCCCAGTATTTGGGAGGCATCTCTGTG
>NW_008384136.1:0-221 GCF_000622305.1 Nannospalax galili
GGCATTTCTTGTTCTAGAAGCAGAGCCTCAGGCCCTTGCCTCAGCCAAGCTAGAGCTTCTACTCATGCGCCTTTGCTTCCTGCCCATACCTTATCACTGCACATCCCCTTCCTCCTCCAGGACACCTTGCTCCCTGCCCACTTGCATTGGTTTGCTGTCCCCTCATCTTGGGCAGGGTTGCTTGTCCTTCCAAAGTCTGCCATCATGCCCTTCTTTTTTTT
>NW_008384137.1:0-221 GCF_000622305.1 Nannospalax galili
TCTTTCTTTCTTTCTTTCTTCTTTTCTTTCTTTTTCTGGTGCTTGTTTTGTTTGAGACACCAGGGATTGAACCCCAGGTCTTGAGCATGCTAAACAAGCACTTGCCTCACCCTTCCACTGAGCTACAGACCCAAGCTTGTTTTCTGGGTTTTTGTTTTTTTGTTTTTTAAATCTTTTTGAGACAGAGTCTCCCTGCAGCCCCAGCTGGCCTGGAACTCACT
>NW_008384138.1:0-221 GCF_000622305.1 Nannospalax galili
TGAGCCTGTCCTTGGGTGCGAACACTGCTTCCTGCCAACCTGCCCTGATGCCTTCCCATGGCAGAAAACTTTACAGCTTTTCAGATTTCCCATTTGGAGATTTTGTCATTTGCAGTTTCTGTGTCTTTGTTTGTTCATTTATTCTCCCCACCCCAGCCCCGCCCCCTGTAGTTCATCAATTGTGTCTTCAGATGCTGCTGAAAGGCAAGGGGCATAAACGA
>NW_008384139.1:0-221 GCF_000622305.1 Nannospalax galili
AATTTGGCCAAAGGTTTGCCAATCTTGTTAATTCACTGATTCTTGTATTGTTTCTGTTGTTTAAATGTCTTAATTTCACTCTGATTTTGATACCAATTTCCATCTAATTTTAGGGGATGTTGTTTTTCCAAGGCCTGCAGTGAATCATTAAGTTGCTAATTTGAGTTCTCTCACATATTTTGATGTAGGCAGTTAATGCTGTAAGCTTTCCTCTTAGGCTT
>NW_008384140.1:0-221 GCF_000622305.1 Nannospalax galili
CAGAAAAGAAGGGTAAGCAGGGTCATTGGACCCTCACCTGAGTATCCAACCGTTCCTCCCAGCCAGTGCACGTAATTGTGCCTTAATCACACAGGGCTTCCTGGTTTTGGGGAGTATTAAAGCATGCAGGCTGGGGGAGGTTCAGGAGAGGAAGACTGACCCATGAGCCTCTGGGGAAATCATCATCCATGCCTAAAGCAGTCTTTCCAGTGCGGCCGATC
>NW_008384141.1:0-221 GCF_000622305.1 Nannospalax galili
CTTCTGTTGGTTAGGCTTTCTCCTGTCATTTCAAATTTTATTGAGTTTTTCTCTTCCTTCCTCATTTCAGTCTGTGTTTTCTTCAATATTTATATCTCTTGTGAATTCAGTCAGAGTTTATCTCTATCCTCTTTTAGTTCTTTGAGTTATTTGTGTGGTCTTTATATTTGTTGAATTCTTTGATCATGTTTATGATTGTTCTTTTAAATTCTGTATCCTGG
>NW_008384142.1:0-221 GCF_000622305.1 Nannospalax galili
TTATCAGACAGGATTTCACTATGTAGCCCTGGCCAGCCTGAAACTCATAGAGCTTCATCTGCCTCTGCCTCCACAGTGCTGGGATTAAAGGTATCTGCTACCATGCCCAACCAGAAATTATTTTTTAAAATACAGAAATGATAAAGACTGCTTTTTGTTGACAGAATACTTTTCCTCCAAAAGCCCTAACATACTGATTTTAAAAGATATATTGCGAGGGG
>NW_008384143.1:0-221 GCF_000622305.1 Nannospalax galili
AGGGAAATTTATTTCTTGAGGTTCTAGAGGCTGAGGTCTCCAAGATGAAGCCAACAGAACTGGTACTATGTGATGGGCCATTTCCTCATGGACAGCTGACTTTTCATTGTAACTTCATATGGCAGAGAAAAAGGAGTATCTCTATACCTAAGGTTTTTCTTTCTTTACTTTTGCATGGAACTGGGTATCAAACCCAGGATCTTGTGTCTACTTGGCAAGAG
>NW_008384144.1:0-221 GCF_000622305.1 Nannospalax galili
AAAAAAAAAAAAAAATCAAATATTTTTGTTATTGGTTTTATTTATTTTATTATTATTGTGTGTGTCTCTGTGTGTATATGTCTGTGTGTATTGCCTGCATGTATGTAAGTATTCCCATATCTAGCAATGCCTATGGAGGTCAGAAGATGATGTCTGATTTCCCTGGAACTAGAGTTAACAGATGGCTGTTAGCCACCATGGGGGTGCTGGAAATTCAGTGT
>NW_008384145.1:0-221 GCF_000622305.1 Nannospalax galili
TCCTTCATGTGACGAAACATCCCCTTTGGATCTCACTCCCCCAAAGAATGACTTCTTCATAGATATTAGAGCACTTCCAAATTCAACCCCTCCAATCTGACACATGAAGTCCACCTGAGTGCTTTCCCCCGCAGCTCAGTGTTGATTAAGAATAATTCAACGGGGCTGCGGAAATGGCGCAGCAGTTCAGGTGCAGAGGACTCCAGTTCAGGTCCCAATAA
>NW_008384146.1:0-221 GCF_000622305.1 Nannospalax galili
ACAACTTGGTTGGCAGCAGGGCTGGTAGCAGCTGGCCTGGCAGCAGGGTGTACTACAGCACCTGGAAGTGCAGGAAGATGGGCAGCAGCTGGATGCAGAGTAGCAGGGTTCAGAGCAGGGTGTACAGCAGCAACTTGCGGGACAGCAGGGATGGCAGCAGCTGGTCACACAGGTTGGCTTCCAGCAGGTGGTTCTGCAGCAGCTGGGCTGGCAGCAGCTGG
>NW_008384147.1:0-221 GCF_000622305.1 Nannospalax galili
ACATAGAAATGCATATGGAATCATTAAAACGATACAGTTCATGTTCTGCAAAGTGTTCATACAGATGTTTCTGTCACCAGAACAGGGTGCAGATGCCACAAATAAACTCCAACACTTTCATTAGATTTTATGCAGGCATATTTTAACAGTTCTGTACCTGAAGTTTTGGGATGGGAGGAGGAAAACTAGGGGAAAAGGGATGTGGGCTGTCGCAGTCCTTC
>NW_008384148.1:0-221 GCF_000622305.1 Nannospalax galili
GACTCCATGTCTACAAATGCCAACCCTATCTTAAGTACAGAACACTCATTGACCAGAATTCAACCCTGTGCCTTTCATTCAATAATATTGATTTCTGAAATCTTTCCTTCCTTCCTTCAGACCCAGTGGGCATTTTAACTTTACTCATTGTGGTATCAGAATTGGTCTTTCTTCAGAAATATGACCACATTTAGAGGAAGCTGCACTGCAATCAAGGGAAC
>NW_008384149.1:0-221 GCF_000622305.1 Nannospalax galili
TATGTCTTAGATCCCTTACAAATTAGTGTATTGGGAATGTCTGGGCATCATATCCACTTGTTAGATGAATTATTATTTTATTTAGAGGAATTATTATATTATTCATTATTTTTGGAGTTCATTTCAGCCACTCATTACTACATGATACTGTAGCTAGACTCTTAAGGTTCCATTTCCATAGCTGTAGTGAAATGCTTCTTCTAATCATGTAGGTGTTAAAA
>NW_008384150.1:0-221 GCF_000622305.1 Nannospalax galili
AAAAAAAATATTTTATTCATTATTTTTATGTCTGCGTATGAGTGCATTGTCTGCATGTAGATAGTTTTACGGTGTGTGTAGTGCTCACAGAGGTCAAAAGAAGGCGTCAGCTTCCCTGAAACTGGAGTTAAGGACAGTTGTTAGCCGCCATGTGGGTGCTGGATGTTGAACCCGGGTCCTCTGCTAGAGCAGCCAGTGCTCTTAACCACTGAGCCATCTCT
>NW_008384151.1:0-221 GCF_000622305.1 Nannospalax galili
GCTACACAAAATCAAGGACCAGTGGAACTACAAGTTGTGATTTTTTTTTTTCCCACACAGGACAACAACAAATAAGTAACCTGATCCACTGCCAGCTTTCCAAAAAGACGAATAATTACATTGACTTACCACTGGCAAAGCTCTGTCCAATACAGTACTGTAATTCTTTCACATTTGTTTTCATCTGCTTTGTCTCAGGATCAAAGTAATCTTCAGTTGCT
>NW_008384152.1:0-221 GCF_000622305.1 Nannospalax galili
TGGGGGCATGTGGGAGGAGTTGGGGGATTGAGAGGGAACTGTGGACATGATGTAAACACAGTAGTCATGTATCAAAGTCTAAAAAAATTCCCAATGAAATAAAAATAAAAACTTTTATTTTAGTGTTTTCCTATGAAAGACTTCTTTTAGTAATTCATAGGTTTCCTTGCTCTTGTTCAGAGAAAGAGTTGGCCCTGGCTTTTGCAATTAATTTGCATCCT
>NW_008384153.1:0-221 GCF_000622305.1 Nannospalax galili
CTCCCACATGTAGGTAACACTAGCCCTACACAAGAATTACAGCCCCATTTCGACCCTGATCCTGGGGAGTGCTATCCCATATTCTTCATGAATCTGGATGTCCCGTATATTTTAATATGTCTTTGTAAAACAGGCCCTGGGTGACCAAAATAAACTCCTGCATTCATGAACAAGATGAGTGAAATCAGTGATTTTTCCAGGGAAATTTTATAAGGCTTGCC
>NW_008384154.1:0-221 GCF_000622305.1 Nannospalax galili
AGAAATAAAGAGAGGAATTTTGTCTTATGATCTATTGTCCATGGACTGTCACGCCAGTCAATCGGATCCTGGCCTACCACTTAAGGTTTTTCGCAGGAACCCACATGGTGTTTGAATCTTCTGTAGGTTAGACACAACCAAAGCCTCAACCCATGGTTAGCAATGGATCGGGGCCTCTCCATTGCCCCATAATGGGGTCCTTCCATCTTACCCCTACCACC
>NW_008384155.1:0-221 GCF_000622305.1 Nannospalax galili
AAAAAATCATGACCATGAAGTAATCACTGCTGAAAGACCTGCACAACACAATGAGACAATTCTGTGTCCATGTGGACACAGAACAGACCATAGTGGGATCCTGTATGGACAGCACCTACAAGACCCAAGGAGGAATAGTCAAAGAATTCAGATGCAGATGGGTCAGGCAAGTTTGCTTTTAAAAACATTACTCCAGGTTTTAGTGGAAGAATTGGTCATTG
>NW_008384156.1:0-221 GCF_000622305.1 Nannospalax galili
AGCATTCTAAAAATCAATGAAATTTATTGACTTGAACAAGAATAAAAGTAACAAGATAGCCAATTGTATTATGATTTTGGTTCCAGGACTACCGATCAACACCTCATAAATCTCATTAAGTTTTAGACTGGTATTCATCTATAATTTTTCTTTCTCCACACAGATAAGAAGTCATTCCCGAACCACTTACCGAATAGTCATTCTTTTCCTCATTTTTTTGT
>NW_008384157.1:0-221 GCF_000622305.1 Nannospalax galili
AAAGATTTAAAAAGGCCATTTTTTTTTCTGCAGTCTGCGGAGCACCTGAAACTTCAAGGTGGCTCGTGCCAAACAAAAGATTTAAAAAGGCCATTTTTTTTTTTCTGCAGTCTGCAGAGCACCTGAAAGTTCAAGGTGGCTCGCTCCATACAAAAGATTTAAAAAGGCCATTTTTTTTCTGTAGCCTGCAAGCCAGGCTTGTACCTGTCAGAGTGTTCCAA
>NW_008384158.1:0-221 GCF_000622305.1 Nannospalax galili
CTAACCCTAAACCTAGCTGTAAGTCTAGCCCTAACACTAAACCTAATCATATCCACAGTCTTAACCCTAATACTAATTATAGGCCTTATATTAAACTTAGATCTAATCATAATCCTAGATCTAACCCTATTCCTAACCCTAAACCTAGCCCTCTACCTAACTCTAACATTATCCCTAAACCTAATCCTAAACCCAAACGTAACCCTAAACCAAATCCTAAC
>NW_008384159.1:0-221 GCF_000622305.1 Nannospalax galili
TGAACAAATCTTTATTATCCCTAACATCCAAGAACACCCCACTTTCTTTTATGATTTCCTTGTTTAGATCACCGCTGATGTGTCAGGGCATATTTTAATTTGTAAATACATGGTTTGCCTCTGTCCCTTCAGCTTCTGAGTTACTGATTTACAGCTCGAATGAGTTATTAGAGAAAGTGACTCATATGATTCCAATTCTTTGAAGGTAAGTAGTTTAGATT
>NW_008384160.1:0-221 GCF_000622305.1 Nannospalax galili
AACAGACAGATGAGTGACATTGAAGCAGCAGGGGAATTACAAGGGGGAAGAGGACTGAGAAGAGGAGGAAAGGAGGTTACAGAGGGTCAAAGGAAAAACAAATGATCACGTGTTCTCTCATACTATAATCTAAATTTAATTATGGACACCCACACAAGCATGTGTGCACACTCTCGTGAAAGCAGAAAGGAGACTATTTGGAGGAGAAGAGAAAAGGCAGG
>NW_008384161.1:0-221 GCF_000622305.1 Nannospalax galili
CACTTCCATCTTCTAAATATTTCTTTGGGAGAATTGTGTAGCTCCTGAAAGCTGCTCTCTGAACAGGGATACGAGAGCTTCCTGAACATTCCTACAGCCACGTCATGGCCCCTGCACACTTATCGCCTCACTGTGTTTTACTCAACTCTGTGGAGGAATTGTAATGCCTCTTTATGTTATAGAACTAAGCCCCCAAATTGAACTCTGGGCATAGACATCTG
>NW_008384162.1:0-221 GCF_000622305.1 Nannospalax galili
CACTTCCATCTTCTAAATATTTCTTTGGGAGAATTGTGTAGCTCCTGAAAGGTGCTCTCTGAACAGGGATACGAGAGCTTCCTGAACATTCCTACAGCCATGTCATGGCCCCTGCACACTTATCACCTCACTGTGTTTTACTCAACTCTGTGGAGGAATTGTAATGCCTTTTTATGTTATAGAACTAAGCCCCCAAATTGAACTCTGGGCATAGACATCTG
>NW_008384163.1:0-221 GCF_000622305.1 Nannospalax galili
TAACTGCTCTTGCCAAGGACCCAGGTTTAGTTCCCAGCACTAGCATCCACATGGCAGCACACAACTAATTGCAACTCCATGGTGCATATACCTATATGCAGATAAATACTCATACACATAAATTTTTTTAAAAATCTTCAGAAAAAGAAACAAAGGATTTCAGCTAAATTGCTCTAACTAGGTTGCAACAAAGCACATATCACCAAATCCTTGTAAAGATC
>NW_008384164.1:0-221 GCF_000622305.1 Nannospalax galili
CTGATAGTCGTGTCACGTGCCCCTCTGACATTAAGATGGTCGTGTCAGCTGTCCCCTCTTACATAAAGATTGTGGTGACACCTGCCCCATCTAACTGCAGATGGTCGTGTCTCCAGCCCCTTCTGATGTGCAGATTGTCGTGGCACTTGCCCCCTCTGATGTGCAGATGATCGTGTCACCTTCCACTCTGACGTGAAAATGGTTGTGTCACCTGCCCCCTG
>NW_008384165.1:0-221 GCF_000622305.1 Nannospalax galili
TTGATGATTATTTTCCCTTCTGATAGTAGTAGCACAGCACCTTACAGCCCTATGAACACTAGCCAGTAGAGATGAGGCTCTGAAGTCTGCACCAGCTTGATTTCTCCTTCTTTGTTTTATAGCTCATGCAGTGTCTTCAGCAATAGGGTCTTACCGTCATATTCTGGTGGGTAACCAAGAACAGGGGCAGTGGCCAGTATTGTTTGAGGGTTCATGGGACC
>NW_008384166.1:0-221 GCF_000622305.1 Nannospalax galili
AGCCAATTCCTACCTCCTATTCTTATCACACTATCCTCTGAAGAGGTTACCTGAATTGCTAATAGGGAATGGGGACACAGACCACTTTGGCTTCTTCCATGCTGAGCGGGGACATAGGGTGAGGCAATTGGAGTACTCCTTCAGGGGGTCTATCCAAAAGACTCCCAAACTGCATAACTCATCTCTAAGGGGAAAAGAAAGTCCTTGAATCGTGAATAGGA
>NW_008384167.1:0-221 GCF_000622305.1 Nannospalax galili
AATGACTGCTGGAAGGGGGAGAGACAGTCTCTTACAAGCATGGGACTCTAAGCTGCTTTTGTCAGTGTTTACCATATCAGCAGAAATTAAACTAGAACAATGCAATTTAAAATTTTTATTTATCTTTAAACTTTTTATATTGAATATATGTGATTTTCATAAAATGTAATTGTTTTTAAAAATAATTTATTGAGAATTTCATACATGCATATAAGGTGTTT
>NW_008384168.1:0-221 GCF_000622305.1 Nannospalax galili
GGCCCATCCCAATAGCTGGTGAGTGTCAGGGGCTTCTGTCCTCAGTTTGTGTCATCACTGAGCTGCCTTCAAACTCTCACCCCATCTAAGTCCCGGTTCCTGTGTCAGCTAAGTGAGTGTCCAGTAGCTCAGAGATCACAGACCCCAACAGAGATCCCAGCAGCCTTAGGGACTGGGCTGCAAGAGGGAACACAGAAGCAAAGACAGGTGTTTGGTCCCAG
>NW_008384169.1:0-221 GCF_000622305.1 Nannospalax galili
TTTCTAACGTTCCAATGTGACATCACAATGCTCCAAAGTAACAATGCTATCGCTACATGTGCCTTTATATTGTTCTATTGTTCCATGAAAATGTTACAATATGACTTCACAATCTTCCATTGTATCATCACAATGCTCAACAATGTTACATTATGATTTTGCAATGATCAATTGTGTCATCACAATGCTCCATGGTGTCATCACAATGCTCTAATATGACA
>NW_008384170.1:0-221 GCF_000622305.1 Nannospalax galili
TAAAATATAGTTTTCCATTAAAATGAGATGTAATGTTAATTCATTTTATTTGACTTCAGTTCCTTTATCATAAAGAATTAATGGAAATGCAGAAATGTAATTGAAGTTCATGGAATATATCAAGGTATGAGGCAGAGTGTCCCAACCTGCGGGACACCTCTACCATGGGACGACGAGTGAGGGTCCTAGAAGAAATGAACAAACAAGGAACATGAAGAAAG
>NW_008384171.1:0-221 GCF_000622305.1 Nannospalax galili
CAATGGCTCCTTTTTAAGTCTAAATACTATGATGAGTGCACTGAGCAGGCAGCAAGAAATGCTGAAGCTAATGATGTGACAGCTGACATGTTTAAGGGTGAAGGTCAACATGCTGATGCTGAGGCATAAAAGGTTGTACCAGCTCAGTATTTTGATCAGGTGTGCTTCTGTGCCTTGAGAGCCTGGAGATCCATACCAGCATGAGCTAGCTTAGCTGATCT
>NW_008384172.1:0-221 GCF_000622305.1 Nannospalax galili
AAAAAAAAGACTGTTCAACAATTAACTTTCTTGTCCCTTTTTTGTTAGAGTCTGCCTATTTTTTAATATATGAAATGTCAAGTTTTCTTTTCTATGCTCTGGAATTAGTGATATAGCAGAGGAATTACTTTGTCCATAAGAGACTTAAAGTAGCTCAGTAAATTAATCTTAGTCTATTTAAGATTAAATTAATTGTAAAGATGTTTTATGTATGAAACACA
>NW_008384173.1:0-221 GCF_000622305.1 Nannospalax galili
GGTCCTCTGCAAGAGCAGCCAGTACTCTTAACTGCTGAGCCATCTATCTGGTCCAATGACTCTTAAAAATATAATGTTTGAGTTTAAGAAGTTTATTTAGGCAGATCAGTTTGTTAGATATGCCCCATAAATGATATTTTAGGAAGCAGTGCAGGAGAAAGAGAGAGACAGAGATGGAGACAGAAAATGAGACAGTGAGAGAAAGGAGAAAGGGAGGGAGG
>NW_008384174.1:0-221 GCF_000622305.1 Nannospalax galili
GTGCCATCACAATGTTACTATATGACTAAACAATTTTCCAATGCACCATAAAAATGCTCATTGTGCCATGACAATGCACCATTGTGTCTTCACAATGATCCTTTGTGTCGTCAGAATTTTCGATATGCAAACACGGTGCTCAGTGTCCCCTCACATTACCCAATGTGATGTCACAATGCTCCAATGTGTTTTCACAATGCTCAAACGTGACATCACAGTGC
>NW_008384175.1:0-221 GCF_000622305.1 Nannospalax galili
CCTCATAGAAGGCAAGTGTGTGTGGGGGGGGTAAATATGATTAAAATACAGATATACTTTATGAAAGTTTCATAAAGAAACACATTTTCATGCAGTTTTAATATGTAATTAATATGTATAATTATATATAATAAAAATGTAAATCAAATGTCCAAATAGGCTACATACTAAATTTGGGACATGGAGCTACAGTTTTCCTTTCCTGGTTGAAGTAACTCCCC
>NW_008384176.1:0-221 GCF_000622305.1 Nannospalax galili
TTTTTTTTCTTTTTGAGACAGGGTATCACTGTAGCCCCGGCTGGCCTAGAGCTCACTATGTAGATCAGGCTGGCCTCCATCTCTGCTGGTATCAAAGGTGTGTGCCACCATGCCTGGCTAATTTTTAACATCCAGGTACTTCTTCTTTTAAATAGTAGTATTTCTTTACCATAAGACAAAAACTTTCATTTTATAAAAGAAAATGATAATCTATACATTTT
>NW_008384177.1:0-221 GCF_000622305.1 Nannospalax galili
TGGCAGAAAATCTTCAACAGTGACACGTCTCACAGGAGTAACATCCAGAATGTATACAGAATTCAAAAATCAAAGAATCAAGAAAAGAAGTAACCCAATTCCACGATGGACTAAGGAGCGGAACAGAGAGTTTTCAAAACGAGTAACTAAAATCGGTAAGAAGCATCGTGAAGGTGTTCGTCATCATTAGTGATGACGGAAATACGAAAGGAAAGCCACTA
>NW_008384178.1:0-221 GCF_000622305.1 Nannospalax galili
CCCCATGGCAGGTAACAACCATCCATAACTCCAGCTCCAGGGTATCTGACACGCTCTTCTGGCCTCCATGAGCATTGCATGATACACTTACAAACGTACACGCACATCACTCATACACATGAGATAGAAATACACACTTTTTTTAGAAAAGAGAAAGAACCAGCCTCATTAAGAACCAATATTTAAGAGGAAAACTTGTTTTCCTGTGGAATTTTTAAACC
>NW_008384179.1:0-221 GCF_000622305.1 Nannospalax galili
CCATGGATCACTGTGAGGCCTCATTGGGGGTCTGTGAGGGTAAATGAAGCACCGTGTTTGCATATTCAGCATAATGACAACACAACGGATCATTGTAATGACACAAATGTGCATAGCGATGGCACAATGAGCATTGCGATGTGGCAATGGAACTTTGTGAAGTCATATTGTAACACTGTGATGTCCCCATGGAGCATTGTGATGTCACATTTGAGGATTGT
>NW_008384180.1:0-221 GCF_000622305.1 Nannospalax galili
TTGGAGCTGGTCCCTCGCTTGGTTTAGGGTCTCTATGGCCTTTTGGAATTAAGAATTTTGGATTTTTTTAAAATTTTTATTCTGCATTTGATGGTGGGCCAGGTACCTCGGGTATAGGCCAACCATTTATCTGGAGTATCATAATTGGGGCTGAATGTTAACTGACCCACCTTTTCCCCTTGGAAGTCCTCCCATGTTTTTCCTCTTGCCCTGAGGCAGTT
>NW_008384181.1:0-221 GCF_000622305.1 Nannospalax galili
TTGTGATGTCACATTGGAGCACTGTCACATAATATTGGAGCATTGTGATGAAAAAATGGAGCATTATGATATCACATTGGGGGATTGTGAGTGAACTGTGACGCCCGTGTTTTCATTTTGAGCATGGTGACTAGATTAAGGATCATTGTAATGACACAATGGTGCATTGTGACGGCACAATGAGCATTGTGATGGACAAAGGAACATTTTGAAGTCATATT
>NW_008384182.1:0-221 GCF_000622305.1 Nannospalax galili
CTTAAGATAATGTTTGCAAAGTGCTTGCCCAGTGCCCTGTACAGGGTAAGCAGTCAAGGGCCGTAGTGATGCTGTAAACAGCAACAGGGAAAAAAGACGACAAAACTAACCCCACTGAACCTGGCCAGACTGTGTGAATGCTCAGACAAGATCAACTTCAAGATCTGGAAAGGAAGATTGCATCTACTTAGTCAAGAGGGCAGAAATGGGATAATATCACA
>NW_008384183.1:0-221 GCF_000622305.1 Nannospalax galili
TTCTGTCACCCAGCTAGTCTTGATTTTGAAAATTTCTCCTGCCTCAAGCCTATGAAGTAGTTGGGATTGCAGGTCTGTGCTCTCAAGTCCCACTTTACTCCTTTATTTTCCTGGGAGGAATTTCCCAGAAGGAAAGGAAAGTTGTGAATCCAGGTGTGGTTATTCAAACACAGCAGCAGATCCAGGTCCTGAGACCTGGAGATTTGCCCTGGGCCTGCTCA
>NW_008384184.1:0-221 GCF_000622305.1 Nannospalax galili
ACAAACTTAACATGCACACATAGTAGTTCCTCAAGGAACTCTGAGTATGAGAAAGAAATTCTGTAAAAAAAAATTCTCATCAACAGTAATGAGAGAGCTGTAATTCTCCACCATCAGGTCTATGTACAAAGCCACCTGAGCAGGATCTAGGCATCCCCTCTCCTCCTGTAAGAAGTCCACAGCCACATCACTGAATGTCAACACACCTTGAAATGAACAAT
>NW_008384185.1:0-221 GCF_000622305.1 Nannospalax galili
CGTAAAATATCTTGCACTAAATCGAGCAAGGAAGTGAAGGTCTTGGACAATCATATCCGTAAGACATTGAGGAACGATAGCAAAGAATAAATCAGAAAATAGAAAGACTCCCCCATACTCACGGATCAGTAGGATCAATATTGTGAAAATAGTTATTATCCCAACATCAATCTACAAATTCAATACAATACCAGTTAAAATTCCAGCACAATTCTCCACAG
>NW_008384186.1:0-221 GCF_000622305.1 Nannospalax galili
AACAAATGATGGCATAACGCTAGCTTTAAAAAGCTAGGTTCCCATGACCCTACAACACCACACTCTTGATAGAGCTTTGTCTAGGATCTCATGGTCTACAGCTAAATTTGAGCTATACTGCAGGGACTTTGCATAAGTGAAAGAAGGAAATGCTACATCATTTCATAGACAAGCTAGTGTGGTGGTTTGGATAATAAATGTCTCACACAGGCTCATGTATT
>NW_008384187.1:0-221 GCF_000622305.1 Nannospalax galili
TCACAATGGAACATTGTGAAGTCATCTTGTAAAATGGTGTTGGCACCATGTTGCATTGCGATGTCACAATAGAAAATTGGGAAGTCATATTTTAACATTGTGATGGCACATTTCAGCACTATAATGGCACATCGGGCCATGCTGCTGGCGTATTGGAGTATTGTGATGTGACATTGGAGCATTGTGATGTCACAATGGACCATAGAGACGTCACATTGTAG
>NW_008384188.1:0-221 GCF_000622305.1 Nannospalax galili
TTGGGTGGCTCACAGCTGCCTGTAACTCCAGTAGGATCTGATGTCTCTGGCTTCTACAGGATAGCACACACAGGCTAATTAAAATAATTAAATTAAAATATCTTTTTTAAAGACTGGCAAGAGGTCTGGAGAGCTGGCTCAGCGGTTAAGAACACTGGCTGTTTTTGCATAAGACCTGGGTTCAAATCCCAGCACCCACATGGCAGCTAGCAACTGTCTGT
>NW_008384189.1:0-221 GCF_000622305.1 Nannospalax galili
AGTTTCCTCATCAGAGTTTCTGGACTGCAGAAGGCCACCCAATGCTTGCAGCGAGTCCAGGGTTTACAAGCATGCTGCCAGGAATCTAATCTGAGGCTTTCTGTTGGCTATTCAACCAACTTCCCAAGAATACCAGAGCAGCATCTACAGAGGCCCCCTTTAAGTGCACCAGTTTCAGCAAGGATGGGCACCAGACAGGCAGAGCTTCGGAAATGGGAGGA
>NW_008384190.1:0-221 GCF_000622305.1 Nannospalax galili
TGGAAATTTTAAAAGTACTAGAAATATGGAAAAACTCTATGGAATAGTAGAAAGAAGGCACAAAAAAAGCAGAACTTCAAAACAAAAAGAAAAAAATTAAATTCATACAAACACATTTTTGTATAACCAAACAAGCACAACGAAGCATTTCAAAGCAGTAGCCTTATTGAATGATACCAGTTTCAATAAATGTTATTAATTTGTATTTAATTTTGTGATTT
>NW_008384191.1:0-221 GCF_000622305.1 Nannospalax galili
TGAAAGATATCTTGGATGCTTCCAGTTTTAGCCAGTGGTAAATAACTCCTCTATAATCGTCTATGTGTATGTTGTGGGGTGGACCAAAGTCTTCCACTTGTTTGGACAGAAACTGAAAAGTGTGAATTGTTCTGTAAACATGCATTTAGTTGTGTAAGAGACTGACAAGCTGTCTTTCAGTCTCTGTACCATCTTGCATCCCCCTGAATAACTGGTACCTG
>NW_008384192.1:0-221 GCF_000622305.1 Nannospalax galili
GTAAGAAGCCCAGGCAAGGTGGAGGCACCTGGGTCTCTCCCTTCCAAGAGGTAGCATTCATTGTATTCCTTATCCTTGTGAGATGGCTGAAGAAGGGAGTCTAACACAAATCACCAAAGTAGCTAAGGGCTAAGGAAGAGAAAAACCAGTCAAAGAAGCAGGAAATAAGACTAGGGAGTAGCAGGTTAAGCAAACAAGACAGGAAGTAGAGTCAGTGAATT
>NW_008384193.1:0-221 GCF_000622305.1 Nannospalax galili
TCATCCAGTGCTGTGTTAACTTCTGTGAGCCACAGTCAAACACTTGCAGTCGCCCATCAGAAGATAGATTGTTCTATTTGGGTCAGTTCGTTCTTAGGCAGCTCTTCTGCCTTTGGTGGGAGTCTGATTGAACAACCCTGGCACATGCTGACCCCACACACCGTTGGTTTCTTTCAGGCTCTGCACTAGGATTTATTTTCATTCATGAAGCCTGGGTGCAG
>NW_008384194.1:0-221 GCF_000622305.1 Nannospalax galili
CTATAATTTTCACTGTTCTTTGCTAAATAAAATATGATTATGGTTATATATCAAATAGATTGCTCTCTTTTTGTTATTAATTTTAATTTAGCACTATTTTATTTAGCTCACCAGTTATACTAAGATGTAACCTCTGTTCAATTCGAGGTTACTCTTACTTATTATTCTGCTATGTATTCTGAGTATGATGAAAGGACAAAAGTAAGGTTTGCAGCTTCTAA
>NW_008384195.1:0-221 GCF_000622305.1 Nannospalax galili
TGATTTGCTCTCCATTTCTGAATTTACCTTGCCCGCTGAACCTGTCCGTGCATTTGTACAATTGATATAGTTCCGGAGACTTAAAGATGGGCACCACTGTTTATCATCCTTTCCTAAGTGATATGCTGTTTTCTTTTGGGATTCTAAAAATGAATTAGACGTTATTGAAAAGGAGGAATGGCTGCTTGCTTAAGACTTTAATAGAAAACTAGTGTCCCTAG
>NW_008384196.1:0-221 GCF_000622305.1 Nannospalax galili
TGGCCTTGAACTCACAGAGATCAGCCTGCCTCTGCCTCCCAAGTGCTGGGGATAAGCTGTGTGCCACCACACCTGGCTCATACAATATTTTTAAGAATTTGCACATGAAACCAAGCCTATGTATGTTGAACCATAAAAATTATATTGGTTGCCAGGCATAGTGGCGCACGCCTTTAACCCCAGCACTCGGGAGTCAGAGGCAGGCGGATCTCTGTGAGTTC
>NW_008384197.1:0-221 GCF_000622305.1 Nannospalax galili
AATAATGGAAAATGAGAGTTCCCAGAAATTACAAAGGGAGTAATGTGGCGACTGAGACACCGATCAATAGTGCAATAAAGCAGGAATGTTGTGCTTTATATTGGGCATCAAATTCATTCCGTCAACCTGGCCCTGTCAAAATGTCTGTTTTCTAAGCTACAATCTAGCACTTTGTCATAAGGGCCCCAAAACCTTCACTGGGTTGCCCTCTCTCTGGACAC
>NW_008384198.1:0-221 GCF_000622305.1 Nannospalax galili
AGGCTGGTCTTTGCCTCCTGAGTTCCGAGATTACAGGTCTACACTACCATGCTCAGTCAAGCATTTTCTCTCTCTCTGTGTCTCTCTGTCTCTGTCTCTCTCTTTTTGAGATAAGGTCTTACTATGTAGCCCTAGCTAAGCTAGAACTCCATATGTAAACCAGGCTGACTTCAATCTCACAGAGATCCACCTGCCTCTGCAAAGGAGTTCTGGATTAAGGG
>NW_008384199.1:0-221 GCF_000622305.1 Nannospalax galili
TTAGTAGCATATAGGTTTTTAAAGATTTCCCTTATAATGTTCTGTATCTTTGTGGTGTCTGTTGTGGCGTTTCCCCTTTCATCTCTGATTTCGTTGGTTTGTAGGTGCTCTTTCTTTCTTTTGGTTAATTGGTCTACCGGCCTGTCAATCTTGTTTATCTTTTCAAAGACCCAGCACTTGGAATTGTTGATTCTTTGTATTGTTTTCTTTGATTCAATTTC
>NW_008384200.1:0-221 GCF_000622305.1 Nannospalax galili
GGACAATTGATCTGCATGAATAATGCCACACCCAAGGTATATATTCAGCATTAATTTGATTTTGTGTGGTTAAATACAAAGGAAAAAGTTGGTGGTTTGGGTAGGAAGGTAAGTGTGCCTTGGATGAGCTATGGCAAGGAGATGTGAAGATAATCAAAATACACTGCATGAAATTCTCAAAAAATATAAATTCCACAAAAGGTAAGAACATACACCACTGC
>NW_008384201.1:0-221 GCF_000622305.1 Nannospalax galili
GCTGGAGGAAGCACATCATTGGGGGTGGGCTGTAAGAATCCATAGCCTTACCCCCTGTGCTTGCTTGAAGATAGGAGTTCAGCTTTCTACTCTTGCTTCCTCCTGTCACGCCTCCCCGCCATGATGGGTTCTTATCCCTTTGGAACCAGAAAGTCAAATTCTTCCTCCTATAAGTTGCCTTGGTCATAGTGTTTTAATCACAGCATTCTATGGTTAATGCT
>NW_008384202.1:0-221 GCF_000622305.1 Nannospalax galili
CCTTGCCTCCATGTGTCTTACACTTAATATTAATTTTTAAAGTTGCATTAACCAAGAAGTTTCGTTCTGACATTTCCATACATGACAGTGGTGTGCTCTCATCATATTTCTCTCATCCATAACCCTCTAGAATGCTCCTTGCCTCTCTCCAAGTCCCCTTCCAGAGTCCTACTAGTATACCTCTTAATTTGATGTCCATTTTCTCCCTAGATTCTGCATCT
>NW_008384203.1:0-221 GCF_000622305.1 Nannospalax galili
CCTGCAAGTTTTTTCTTCTGACTTTAGCTTAAGAAATCTCTCAATTTTGAATCCAACTTTAGCTTTTCCCAGAGCCAAACCCTCCCAGAAATACCCATAAGGAGGAAATGCAAATCTCAGCTTTGACTCCAACATTAACTTCTCCCAGAGCCAAAAACTCCCAGAAATCAAAGTAGGAACTAGAAACCTCAATTTTGATTCCACCTTTAGCTTTTCCCAGA
>NW_008384204.1:0-221 GCF_000622305.1 Nannospalax galili
CCTCAACCCAGGTGTGTCAAGTTGACACTAAAGCTATCCAGCACAAAGGGTGTCAGCATGCATGAGTTCATGTGTGTGAGGCTGCATGTATGAGTGTAGGGGTATGTGGGGTGTGATCATTCATGTGAAGGTGTGTGTGCTTGACACTTCAAACACCACTCAGGGGCGTCAGGTGGGGTTGCATGTGTCTGGCTGGTGGGACCAACCTGGTGAGGCTTTGC
>NW_008384205.1:0-221 GCF_000622305.1 Nannospalax galili
ATGTGACCTCCAAACTTAGGCCCTTAATAAAATGGCCTACTTAAAAAAAAAGCTTCAGTTGGCTGCAAACAAGGCTCAAAGGTAGAATGCCTGCCTAGCATGCACAAAGTGCTGGGTTCAATTTCCAACACAGAAAGGAAGGAAAAAGGAAAAGAAAAAGGAGGGAAAGAAAGGAAAAGAAAAAAAAAAGCTTCATTCAGTACATCATTCCTCACAGAAAA
>NW_008384206.1:0-221 GCF_000622305.1 Nannospalax galili
GTCTACATTGTGAGTCTGAGGTCGCTTGGGACTACAGGGAGATCCTGTCTCAAAAAAAGACCCCCCAAAATGCATATTTTCTAGTTTATAAAAGCTACTATGAAAACTTATAGCAATTGTTGACTCATGAGTTGAAAGGTTGTATTTTCGTTCAATGCACTAGCAATGTGTCATTAGTGCCAATTGTTCCATGAATAATTCATGGACAAGGAAAATTCATC
>NW_008384207.1:0-221 GCF_000622305.1 Nannospalax galili
TTTTTACTATGATGTGCTGTGGAGAGATGGCTCAGAGTTTAAGAGTGTTGGATGCCCTTGAAGAGGATCTGGATTTAGTTCCCAACACCCATATGACAGCTAACAACCATTGATAACTCTAGTTCCAGGGGATCAAACACCCTCTTTTCTTCCTCTGTGGGCATTGCATGCATGAGTCCATTTACATACATGCAGGCACAACACTCATTTATATAAAATAG
>NW_008384208.1:0-221 GCF_000622305.1 Nannospalax galili
GTGTGTGTGCACACAGACAGCATTTTCTGGCATAGATAGAATGACAGCTGTGTGAACAGACAACACAGGTGTATATAAAAGATGTGAAAATACCAGACAGTGTGTGTGTGGCTTGCTTGTATGCATGTGGGGGTGGGTATGTGCGCAGGCTGGTGTATGCACACACGGGCACAAGGAGGGAGTTTCCAGCCAGGCAGCTGGCTCCTATGAGTCTCTGTGGG
>NW_008384209.1:0-221 GCF_000622305.1 Nannospalax galili
CTCTCTCTCTCTCTCTCTCTTTCTCTCTCTCTCCCTACTAGAGATAATCCCCAGGGCTTTGCACATATTAAGCACACACTCTACAACTGACCTACAATTCCAGTCCAAGACTTTTCAATTTTGACTTGTTCTATTTTCAAAAACCTGCATTTCCTGAAATTTTCTCAAATTCAAAGCCTAAGAAGGGAGGGATGTGTAACTTGTTTTTTTTTTTTTTTTCT
>NW_008384210.1:0-221 GCF_000622305.1 Nannospalax galili
CCGTCCCTTCATCAGAGTGCGGCACATCAGGCTGGGTGAAGAAGAGGGACGTTCAGCACGTGACGGTGGGCGTTCCCTCATGTCCACGCAGACAAGGTGTGCACAGTCCTGCCGGAAATAGTGCTGAGATTAAAATCTGCAAACTGCTGGCATTAATTCATGGTTTCACGGTATAACTAGACTATTGGGGTAGAAGTGGTCTTTTCTACTGAATTATTTTT
>NW_008384211.1:0-221 GCF_000622305.1 Nannospalax galili
CATCTTTGTGCATTTTATTGTACCGTAGATGCTTACATTTATTAAAGGAAATACTGGTTTTTCTAAAGGAGTTGAAAGGAGATTGTTTCACAAGCTCAGGCACACAGTTGTACAAACCCAAACGTCTAGCTCTCTTCTCCCCAGGTAAAACCAACATATTTGGATTCTTTTCCTTTGAAAACTAGTATATCAACAGTGTTTTATATCGAGCAATTTGTTTT
>NW_008384212.1:0-221 GCF_000622305.1 Nannospalax galili
GTTTCACAGAATAAAAAGCAGAAACAATAACAAAAAAATGGTAATGGATAAGTGACTGTGGTACCTGTATTTTAACTTGCCATATTAGTTCCTTTTAAAAACAATTTTTAAATATTTATATATTTACTTTGTTGGTGGAATAGTGCCATGATTATCATGTGGTAACCAGAGAACAAACTGTGGATGTCAGTTCCCATCTTCTACTATATGGTCCTGGGAAT
>NW_008384213.1:0-221 GCF_000622305.1 Nannospalax galili
GTCTGTGTATTAAGATCTGTGTAGTCTGGAGACTGGAGAGATGGATGGCTCAGTGAGTAAGAGCTCATACTGCTCTTGCAGAGGACCCAAATTTGGCTCCCAGCACCCATGTTGGGCAGCTCACAACTGTCTGTAACTCTAGCTGCAGAGGACGGACACCCTCTTCTGGACTCCAGGGATACTTGCACATACATATACATATAATTTTAAAAATTAAAGAA
>NW_008384214.1:0-221 GCF_000622305.1 Nannospalax galili
GAAGCTTCTTTTGCAACAGATGGAGACTACTTCAGAGTTCTACAACTGATCCCACACAAAGAATAAATGTCTGCGAGATGCCCAGCACTAAGTGACACCTCTACAATGAAACCTCTATATTAAAGCTCACAGAACATAGTGGAACAAGGGCTAGAGAGAAAACTAATGATCTCTCAACTCGTACAACAGAGGGCGATGAACATAAAAGGCCACAACTGGCC
>NW_008384215.1:0-221 GCF_000622305.1 Nannospalax galili
GGCTTTCCATTTGGAAGGGATTATGTAAACTGAATCCTTTCCACTAACCTATGTCGAAATTAGGACACTTGGTAAAAGTACTTTATGTTACTTTTAGGGATATAAAAGTAAACTTAGTTTTAATTATCATTGAAATCTACCTGATGACTTTATATCCATACTCTGATGTGAAGGAGCTCAGAAAGTAACTGACTGTGACTAGTAATAATCTGATATATAGT
>NW_008384216.1:0-221 GCF_000622305.1 Nannospalax galili
TTGCAAGAGCAGCCAGTTTTCCTAACTGCTGAGCCATCTCTCCAGCTCCATGTTATTGGCTTTTTAGTTGGGTCTGGAGATATGGCTTAGCGATAAAGAACATGCATTGTCTTGCACAGAACCTGAGTTGATTCCCAGTATATAAGTTGTGCGTGTGTGTGTCGGGGGGGTGGGGCTAACTGCTGCCTGTATCTCCAGCTCTAGGGGATCTTATTTTGTCT
>NW_008384217.1:0-221 GCF_000622305.1 Nannospalax galili
TGGCAGAGTTCCGGAGGGCTGCCGCTGCCTCAAGGTCCGGAGGGCCACCGCAGCAGGTTCCGGAGGACCGCCGTGGGCGCCACCACACGTTCCGCAGGGCTGACGCCGACGCCACGCCGCACGTTCCATCAGGCCGCCGCAGGAGCACATTCAGGAGGGCCGCCGCTGCATGTTCCAGAGGGCTGCGGTCGCCGCCGCAAGTTCCGAAGGGCCGACCCCGC
>NW_008384218.1:0-221 GCF_000622305.1 Nannospalax galili
ACTGTCTTTTTTGTTCTGTTCTCATTGGCCCAAAGAACAGCACAGACATGTTGAGCAGATCTCCCAGATTATATCGCTGGGGTGAAGTTTAACTGAGTAAGTGACTTTATAGATCACATATTTTTTGTAAGTGACAAAATGTATTCAGCACTGAAATTGTCTTCGTTAGCTCTTAAGAGCTTCACAGATGAGTCTGATTTGCTGACATCCCTGGGAAGGGT
>NW_008384219.1:0-221 GCF_000622305.1 Nannospalax galili
TCTGAATGTACCCTTGTGACACCACAATGCTCAAATGTGACATCACAATGCCCCAATATGCCCAAACTATCGCCCCACGTGCCAATATATTGCCCAAATTCGGCATCGCAATGTTAAATTATATCTTCACAATGTTCCATTGTGACATTACAGTACTCCAATGTGCCAATAGTATCATACCATGTGACATTATATTGCACCAATGTGCCATCACAATGTAA
>NW_008384220.1:0-221 GCF_000622305.1 Nannospalax galili
TGAGTTCGAGTTAGGGTTAGGGTTGGGGCTGGGGCTGAGCTTGGGCTGTGGTGGGGTTTGTAAATGAGGTTGGGGTAGGGGTTTGGGTTCTTCTTTGGGTTCAGGTTCAGGTTCACATTTCGGTTAGAGCTTACGGTTAGGGTTAAAATTAGGTTAGGGTGAGCGTTAGCGTTTGGGATAGGGCGAGGTCTAGGGCCAGGTTTAGGGTTAGGGTTAGGGTT
>NW_008384221.1:0-221 GCF_000622305.1 Nannospalax galili
CTCTCTGCAGCCAATTCTACAAAGCAGGCCCTGCCCCTCAGAAGAAAAAGTATTCCTCAGGACACACTCTCCTAGCCCACCCCAAGTGACGTGCTTCCTCTAGGATAGCCATACCTTCTAAGACCTCCCCAAACAGTGCCACCATTTGGGCTGTAAAATGTCCAAACACTTGGAGCTTATGGGGGACATTTCCACTCAAGCCACCATAGGGATGAGGATGC
>NW_008384222.1:0-221 GCF_000622305.1 Nannospalax galili
CTGTTGTAGACTTTTCCCAACCATTCTGGTGGGTATCACTTGTGCCTTACCCAACCATAAACTCCCAAGAATTTTACAGCTATAGCTGGCCTTTGTTTCTTCATGTGTACTTAGCATCTTTCAAATGGGTTTCACATCTGCAAAACACTCAGTGGTTAGCATTATATATTAAATCAAACATAGACAATGTCTAACACAGCATGGAAAGATTTTATCCATTT
>NW_008384223.1:0-221 GCF_000622305.1 Nannospalax galili
CCATTGTCTATGAATTGCCAGGCCTAAGCAACACATCTACAATGCAACCTCCTAAGGGTCATGGAACATAGAACAGGGTAAAGAAGAGGACACTAATGAACTTCTCAGTTCTCATTAATGAAGCTCTCTCATGCAACAGAGAGCCAGGAACACCAAAGGTCACAAATGGCCAAAGCACAGAGATTAAGAGTCTGCAGAATGCTGGTCCTTGGACAGGACTC
>NW_008384224.1:0-221 GCF_000622305.1 Nannospalax galili
CATGCATGCAAGCAATACACTCATACACATAAAATAAAAAGATAATAAATATTTTTAAAATTTAAAAAAATTATTGCATCGCTATTTCTGAATGAATATCCTTTCCCATTGGATTGTCTTGATAGTACAGAAAAAACTCAGCTAACACAGTTTATTTAGGTTTTATACACTCAACTTCATTACTTTAAAAAATGCTTTTCCAATTTTAAAAGTCTTTTTAC
>NW_008384225.1:0-221 GCF_000622305.1 Nannospalax galili
CATCAGATTCATTTGCATGATGCTCAAGTCCAGCTACTCCACTGATCAGAACAAGGTGATGTCTGTGTTCTACACTGTGGTGATCACCATGTTCAGTCGCCTCATCTACAGTCTGAGGAATAATGAGATTAAGGCAACTCTGAAGAGACAACTTGCTAGGAAATTATTTACATAGAGATGTCTGTTCTTTTGGATAGATTGATAAAGCAATGATACTCATT
>NW_008384226.1:0-221 GCF_000622305.1 Nannospalax galili
AACATTTTGGCTTCCTGTAGAGGTGTGAGAGTTCTTATTCTCTCTAATGGGCAATTTTCTTTTCCTGCATACTTTCAATTTTCTGATATACCTTATGCACCCAGCTTGTTTCTGTTGGGCAAGATGCCTGACCAGTGTCTGACGTGTTTTTCATGGAGCTCAGCTAGCACAGAAGCCTCCTGAGGACAAGGGTCCCATCTGTTGGGTTCACGTCTCAGTTC
>NW_008384227.1:0-221 GCF_000622305.1 Nannospalax galili
CAATCACTTATATGGGAGTATATATACTCTTGCAACATTGGGAGCCAGGAAAATTGAAAGGAAGCATTGTGGTAAAGGAAAAGAAAGAATCCATGAGTGGGGGATAGTAGGAAACAGATGTTACCCGGGGGGAAATGGGGAAAATGGGAGCACTTAAACTAGGGACAGAGGAAGGAGGTTAGACAGGGAGAGAGAGGAGAGATAAAGGTTAAGTGGCATCA
>NW_008384228.1:0-221 GCF_000622305.1 Nannospalax galili
TATACCAATAACAAGCAATCAGAGAAAGAGTACATGGAAACACTCCCTTTAACAATAGATTCAAAAAATAAATAAATAAAATATCTCAGAAAAATGTGAGCAAAGATATTAAAGACCTCTACAATGAAAATTTTAAATGTTTAAAGAAAGAAATGAGGAAGACATCAGATGATGGAAGGACCTTCCATGCTCATGGATTGGAAGAAATAATATTGTGAAAA
>NW_008384229.1:0-221 GCF_000622305.1 Nannospalax galili
TTTATAGTGAGAAGTAAAGGTGCTGTTCTTGGTCTCTGCATTTCCTTGCTTTTGTGTCTGTAGTTTAACTTCTCTCTTTTAACGTTCTTCCCATGAGCTTCCTGGATTTATTCCAGTAACAAGAAACTCTATGGGAAACCATGGGTGGCTCTAATACCTGTACTAATAATGACTCCTGTGGAAGGTAAAAATGATTTTTAAAAGCCACTCTTTTTCCATGT
>NW_008384230.1:0-221 GCF_000622305.1 Nannospalax galili
CATTGTGCCATCACAATGCACTCTTGCATCATTACAATGATCCGTTGTGTTTTCACCATGCTCAATATGCAAACATGGTGCTCAGTGTCCCATCACAATCCTACAATAACACATCACAATGCTCCAATGTGTGAACACTAAACTCCAATGTGACATCACAATACCTCAAATTTGTCATTACAATGATCCATTGTGTCATCACCAAGCTCAATATGCAAACA
>NW_008384231.1:0-221 GCF_000622305.1 Nannospalax galili
CAAGAACGAAATATTTCCTTCTGATGACTTTTCTAGAATAAGAATGAAACATGTTTTTCTTTCCTACACACACTGATGGTACATACCATAATATGTCTTTTTTCCTATCTCCACCCTGGTTGCTGACGTCTATTCATTAGCATCACTTGTGTTCTTTCTTGTGTTTGTGGAATATATAGTTTACTGATTTTCATAGGATTAACAGGTGGGAGAGTGGTAGC
>NW_008384232.1:0-221 GCF_000622305.1 Nannospalax galili
CAGCGCTCCAGCAGCTGCAGGTAGGTGAGGTTCTCATGCGTGTTGGGATCGAAGAAGCCCTTGGTGTCATCACTTGGGTCAGCCAAGATGCGGTTCATCTCCTCATCGAAGTAGCCACGCTGGTAGGCCACATCCACCGGCACACGGTGGCTGTGCACAGGGTCTATGATGCCGCCCGTAGCGATCTGGGCCTCCAGCAGGCGGATGCCGTGGTCCCTGAC
>NW_008384233.1:0-221 GCF_000622305.1 Nannospalax galili
AAGTAAAATTGTTGCATCTTGGGGGCAAACTTTTCCCACCTGACACTGACTCAAAACACACTCCGGGGTGGGGCTGCTTCATTCCTTTACCGGTGTCCTTTGATCTCTGTCACCTGGTAAAGTCAAACATCTGCTGACGTGGTGTGATTCCCATTTCCCTGGTGGGTCTGTTTTTCATAAATGAATTGTCTGTATCTGCTTTGTAAGATGCTTAAGAATTT
>NW_008384234.1:0-221 GCF_000622305.1 Nannospalax galili
GTGGTATATTTACACAATGGAGTTCTATTCAGCAGTAAAGAAAGGTGAAATTAAGAAATTTGCAGGTAAATGGATGGATCTAGAACCTGTTATACTAAGTCAACACAGAAAATGAATGATGTATGTTCTCCCTCATATGTGGTTCCTAGGACCCAATTCTTTTAAATTCCAGGTCCTTTCAATAAGAAGATGCTATACAGCAGTCTCTTCTGCATGAAATA
>NW_008384235.1:0-221 GCF_000622305.1 Nannospalax galili
AAGTTAGTGCCAAACTTTGTGAAGGGATAATATGATGGTTGGTCTTTTTTTATTTTCAATATTTTTACTGAGTTTTTGTGCATTTCATATAACATATCTTAATCTAATTTAGACCCCTCCCAATTCCCATAGTTCCCCACCCCATCAGATTTCAGGTATTGTGTCATATCTATTAAGTCCTATTCAGTCAAGCATTTCTATCCATGGATTCTAGTCAGTTA
>NW_008384236.1:0-221 GCF_000622305.1 Nannospalax galili
GGCTAGAAAAGTGGTTGATTGCTGTAAGCAGAGCTTAGCAGGCAATTCTAGAAAGGGTCTGGAAGAAAGTATTACTGAGAACAATATAGTTTCAGAGGGAAATAAAGACTTAAGCAGCAATTGGGATATGTTGGCAAAGAGTTTGGCTGGAGTCTGCACACAGCCAAAAAAGCTTGCCTGGCTCAGTGGTTAAGAGCACTGACTGTTCTTGCAGAGGACCC
>NW_008384237.1:0-221 GCF_000622305.1 Nannospalax galili
CAGTAATCCTGTGCGTTCCTCCTTCCTTTACTGATGATTTAACTGAACAAATGTGTGTTTGTGTACGTGCGTGTGCATTCCTGCATGTGTGTGTTGGAAATGCTTCTAAGAAAGTAGTCATTGCTTCATGCCTAGAAATACTAGAAAAGTCTAGACTAGAAAAAGACATCTTTGGGCCCTATAGTCTGGTTTACAGAGTTTTAAATGTAAGAAGGCAAAAA
>NW_008384238.1:0-221 GCF_000622305.1 Nannospalax galili
AATAACCTTTAATGTCCCCCCAAAACAAAACTGACACAAAAGATCAAAGTACATGAAAAAGCAATTTGGAAATGAAATCCAAGTGAAGAACGTATGTATTACTTTTAATTGCTGTGAGAAAATATCATGACCAAGGCAACTTATAGAAGGAAGAATTTATTTGGGCCTGAGGTTCCAGAGGGAGAGTTCATAATGGTGGGGGATGCATGGCAGCAGGTGGC
>NW_008384239.1:0-221 GCF_000622305.1 Nannospalax galili
AATAACCTTTAATGTCCCCCCAAAACAAAACTGACACAAAAGATCAAAGTATATGAAAAAGCAATTTGGAAATGAAATCCAAGTGAAGAACATATGTATTACTTTTAATTGCTGTGATAAAATATCATGACCAAGGCAACTTATAAAAGGAAGAATTTATTTGGGCCTGTGGTTCCAGAGGGAGAGTTCATAATGGTGGGGGATGCATGGCAGCAGGTGGC
>NW_008384240.1:0-221 GCF_000622305.1 Nannospalax galili
CAGAGGCTTCCAGTGGCCTGGAAGCTTGCACATGTTAACTTGTGGCAATGATGGCATCGAGCACAGGACCTGTGTCAACTCAATTAAACAAGGGCTCAAAGGGGAGGAAATAAATAGGTGGTGGGCCAGCACTAGACTAAAAACTATTGGAGACTGATTGCTGTTGGGTAAGGGAGAGTATGACTTACATATGATCACTAGATGGGCTAACTAGACTCCAG
>NW_008384241.1:0-221 GCF_000622305.1 Nannospalax galili
CAAACACCTCAAAACAAAAACAAATGCTTGTTTGTGCCTCCCTGAGAATGACAGTAAAAGTATTGTGTGTGTGTTGGGGAATACAGGCCATAGAGTATGCTCAAGATGACACTGAGCTTTTAAAAAGCCTAAAAGGAAGTTTTCTCAACATCGATTCAACAAAATAGGACAAAGGATAAAGTGACTACATACTTATAAAGTATTTACAGTATATATATATA
>NW_008384242.1:0-221 GCF_000622305.1 Nannospalax galili
CCAGCACCCACATGGTGGCTAACAACCATCCATAATTCCAGTTCCAGAGGAATCCAACACCTTCTAACCTCCAAGGACATTGCAGGACATGGGTACACTTACACATGTGCAGGCAATACACTCATACACATAAAATATAAATAATAAAATTTTTTTAAAAAGAAATTCATGATTAGAAAAAAGGTAGTTCTGAATTCAATTCAAAGGGCATCATTTGGCAG
>NW_008384243.1:0-221 GCF_000622305.1 Nannospalax galili
TGCCCTGTGCTTAGGTGAATAACATCTCTTGGCTCTTTGGTTCTTTGCTTGCAAAATGGGATTGGTGGTGCCCACAGGGGAACACTATTGTGAAGTTTAAGTGAGTTAATATTTACAAGCCTCAGAATGGCTAGACAAGTTCTTGCTTATTTGTGAAAGGACTTGTGTCACACACACATTTACCAAGCACTCTAGTAAATTAGGTCCCCAGAGTCTTAACC
>NW_008384244.1:0-221 GCF_000622305.1 Nannospalax galili
CTCAGGTCCTCTAGAAAAACAAGTACTGCCTGGTGTGACAGTACACACCTTAGAGACAGAGGCAGGTTGATCTCTCTGTGAGACTGAGGCTGGCATGGTTTACATAGTGAGTTTCAGGTCAGCTAGGGCTACAGGGAGACCCTGTCTCAACAAACAAAACAAGTGCTCTTAACCACTAAGACATCTCTCTATTCCCTAAATTCATTTCTTGAAGTTAGTAT
>NW_008384245.1:0-221 GCF_000622305.1 Nannospalax galili
CCTTTAATCTCAGCACTCAGGAGGCAGAGGCAGGTGGATCTCTGTGACTTCAAGTTCAATCTGGTCTACATAGTGAGTTCCAGGCCAGCAGGGGCCACAGAGCGACTCTGTTTCAAAAATACCCCCCCCACACACAACAACAATTTAATTTGTTATATTCATGAAAATCTACTGTGTCAGGACTAAATTTTGACATTCTATTTGAATGTTTTTATTCATCT
>NW_008384246.1:0-221 GCF_000622305.1 Nannospalax galili
TTTCTCCCTTATATAGTTGCCCTCACATACACTTCTCTCTCTGTCTCTGTCCTGCCTCTGTCTCTGTCTCTGTCTCTCTCTCTCTCCTCTAGATATGTACGAGTACCCCATCCTGAAAAGGTACCAGCTGACCTGTTGTCTGCCCGTAGACAGGGCTTTATCTCTTCCACCCCCCTCTCAGTCACTTTCTTGAAAGACTGTTCCATACTTGATGTTCATTC
>NW_008384247.1:0-221 GCF_000622305.1 Nannospalax galili
GTGACTCTATAGGTGTTAATATATAGAAAGAATATAGAAATTTTGTAGGGGCTAGAATGGAGGTGCAGATATGGGAAGGGATATATGATCAAAATATATTGTATGAAATACGCAAAAAATAAAAATTAACCATAAAGTTTAGAGAACATGGATGTGAAAGGATTAGAGGAAAAATATTTAGTACAAGAGTTTTGTTTTAATTATCTGCAAGATTTTATACA
>NW_008384248.1:0-221 GCF_000622305.1 Nannospalax galili
TGAGGAGAACCAGGCATCAAAACAAAGCATCCTTTTTTTGTTGCTTGGGTTAGAGTTATTATTTTCAAGTTGTTTCCAAGTCCCAAAAGGCGGCATCCCGCAATCAGATCATCAGAGAGAGGAAAGGCGAGATCCTGTCCTGGACAGGAGGTAGCGTGTGTTCCTATCTCTGGAAATAGCATCCTACATCCAGAGAAAGGAAAGGGGTTTCCAACACATGG
>NW_008384249.1:0-221 GCF_000622305.1 Nannospalax galili
ACTAGCCCTAACCCTTATCCTAAGTCGATCCCTAATCCTAACCCTAACCCTGCACCAAAACCTAAACCTAACTACACCACTAGACATAAACCGAAACCAAACCTTAAATCTAAACTTAAACGTAAGCATTATCATAACCCTAAACAAACTCTAAGCCTAACAGTCACCCCCAACTTAATGTAGCCCTTGTCCTAACCCTAACTCTAACACTCCCTAAAGTT
>NW_008384250.1:0-221 GCF_000622305.1 Nannospalax galili
CCACAGCCTCCTTGTCACCACACAGGCAGGATCATTAGGACCAGAAAGTTTCTGGCTGAGCTAATGCCAAGCACCAGGGAGCGCACAGAGCTGCCTCCCAAATGGAGACCTGCGGGGGGAGCCTTTTCCCCTGGCGAAGCCCAAGTCCTGACAGCAGTGAGAGCCTGCGGTGAGACCTGGGACTGGAGGGTGATAAACAGGGCCTGGCAGGTGCTGGGAGG
>NW_008384251.1:0-221 GCF_000622305.1 Nannospalax galili
CTATCTATCTATCTATCTATCATCTATCACCTATCTATCATCTTTCATCATGATCTTCTGTCATCTATCTATCTGCCTATAGAGAGAGGCCTATGAAGTTCGATTTAAACAGGACTGAATTCTCCCTTTCCAGCAGTGCTTGGTTGCCAAGACTTCATCAGGTAAGGTTCGAGTTTCTTACCCACATCCCCATGTCTATGCTGGAATTTTATCTGTTCAAG
>NW_008384252.1:0-221 GCF_000622305.1 Nannospalax galili
TTTTCAGGAATGTGCAAACAGACTCCATAGCATCAACCAGACCAAAAGCTAAGAATGTGGTCAGATAGCATCGGAGGTCTTTTCTTTCTCTGTTCCATCGCTATAAAATTTCACAAGGGACTCAGCAGCTAAGAGCACTGGCTGCTATTCCAGAAGACCCAGGTTCAGTTCCCGGCACCCACATGGCAGCTAACAACCATCTATAACTCCAGTTCCAGGGG
>NW_008384253.1:0-221 GCF_000622305.1 Nannospalax galili
TTATATGGAAAATTAAGTCAGGATCGTAAGAAAATTATCGTTCAATAAACTTCATTAAATGTCAGTTAATACACGGAATTAAATCTTATGTTCTCAGCATCAGAATGCACTTAAACGTTGTGCCTGAAATTTATGAAGTCATTTTAAACGTCCTTTTATTCTGAGGTAACGTGGTCTTCCTTGCAAATAACACTTACAGTCTTTTGGAGACACACTGTCTC
>NW_008384254.1:0-221 GCF_000622305.1 Nannospalax galili
ACCATGCCCAAATACCCTTTCTCAGCCTCAACCCCAAATTCCATGTCTTTATTGCCATGACAGATACAGTTTCAACCGTTTTGCTTTTTTGTCATCTTACCTGTTCTGCATGGTTGGTGGACCTGTTTTTTGAGATCGTGTTTTTCTTAAGTAACAAAATATTAAAAAATTTTTTTTTCATATTAGACATTCAGACTTTTGATTTAATTTAGTGTCCTTAA
>NW_008384255.1:0-221 GCF_000622305.1 Nannospalax galili
CTGGCATATTGGAGCATTGTGATGTCAAGTTGGAACATTGTGATGTCACATTAGGGGATTGTAACGGAACATTGAGCACCATGTTTCCATATTGAGCATGCTGATGACACAATGGATCATTGTGATGACATGATGGCGCATTGTGATGGTACAATGAGGATTGTGATGGGACAATGGAACATTGTGAAGTCATATTGCTGCATTGTGATGGCACATTGGAG
>NW_008384256.1:0-221 GCF_000622305.1 Nannospalax galili
CTGTTCCCTCTGACTGGCAGATGGTCATGACACCTGACCCTCTGACGTGCAAACGTTCATGTCATCTGGGCCCTCTGACGTGGACAAGATCGTGTCACCTGTGACCTTTGACAGGCACTTGGTCGTGTCACCTGCCCCCTCTGACGTGCAGATAGTCGTGTCTCCTGCCCACTTGCAGAACGTCGTGACATCTGCCCCTCTGCCGTAAAGAAGGTCGTGTC
>NW_008384257.1:0-221 GCF_000622305.1 Nannospalax galili
CTCCAGTTCGAGGGGATCGGACGCCCTTTTCTGACTGCCACAGGCATTGCATGACACAGGTGCACTTACCTACATACAGGCAATATATTCCTACACACAAAATAAAAAAAACATAAAGTATTTTTTTAAAAGAAAGCTTAGCAAGCCAGGGGAAGCTCGCCAACAGTCAGTGTTCCCCTGTGGTCTCTGGTTTGGTTCCTGTTTCAAAGTTCTGACCTTGG
>NW_008384258.1:0-221 GCF_000622305.1 Nannospalax galili
CAGCTGGGTACTGAGGAAGACAAGCACAGCAGGGGGCTTGCTGGACTGGCACTAAGTGTTTGCTCAGACTGTGCCTTCACCCAGTAGGGCCACCCCAAAATGGGGGGAACTCAAGTCGCCAACCAGCCCTATCACTTGTTCCCTTCCATGCCAAACATCTCACCAACTCGGGGAGCAGTAGGAAAGGGCAAGGAAGAAACTTGGGGTTCCCTTCCTCCCTG
>NW_008384259.1:0-221 GCF_000622305.1 Nannospalax galili
GTTGGGAGTATGTAATTTGTCTTTTGATTTTATAGAAGCTTACAGTTCAGAGTTTACCTGAGTCTCAGAATAGACTTTGGATTGTGGATTTTGGAATAGTAGTGAGATTGATAATGACTATGGGGACTTTCAAAGTTGGTCCAAAATGCATTTTGCATTTTACATTGTTGTGAGCCTATGGGGGCCAGGGGGTGGAATGTGGTGGTTTGAATTAAAATGTC
>NW_008384260.1:0-221 GCF_000622305.1 Nannospalax galili
GGGCCTGGTCCCACCCTCACCTCCCTCTGCTTCCCTGGGCTGCACAACTCTCCAGCCTGTCCTGGATGCAGGGGATGACCTTTGTGCTTCCTCATTTTTTCCATCCAGACTAACCCAGTTCCTTCAGTCCCCAGGAGCCCTTGGGGCCTCTTCCTGCCCCCATTTCCCTCTGCATCTCTGGGTGGCGTGGCCACCAGCTGCCCTAGACCAGCATCTTTCCT
>NW_008384261.1:0-221 GCF_000622305.1 Nannospalax galili
TTTAATGATGATTAGCATGCATATTAATTAATTTCCCAACTTTTCTTCTATGTTTGAGTTTTGGTTTCATTCATTGGAGGTAGAGAAACACAGGATGCTATTCCTATTCTGAAAACTCTTTCCTTGTGTGTGTGAGTTTGTGTACGTGTGCAGGTGTGGATACCTGATCCTGTGTGGGTGCACATGTGTGCAGATGTGCATAAGCATGTGTGTGGAGTCAC
>NW_008384262.1:0-220 GCF_000622305.1 Nannospalax galili
ACATCTATCAATCACCTACTAGATGTAAGAACTTTTGTTGGGGCTGGAGAAATGGCTCAGCAGTTAAGAGCACTTGCTGCTTTTGCAGAGGACCTGAGATCGGTTCCAAGCACCTATGTGAAATGGCTGTTCACAACTACCTGTAACTCCACTTGCAGGGGATCTGGTACCATCTTCTGACCTCCAAAGATACACACACACACACACACACACACACACA
>NW_008384263.1:0-221 GCF_000622305.1 Nannospalax galili
ATTGGAGCAATAGAATGGCACATGGGAAAATAGTGTTCACACATAGCAGTACTGTGATGTCACATTTTGAAGTTACCTCCTGATGGCACATTGGAGCAATATAATGGCACATGTGGTGAACAGTATTGGCACATTGGTGCATTGTGACGTCACATTGGAGCATCATGACTTCACAATGGTGCATTGTGAAGTTGTACTTTAACAGTGTGATGGCTTATTGG
>NW_008384264.1:0-221 GCF_000622305.1 Nannospalax galili
ATTGTGGCACCACAACTCACCTATATGCCATCACAATGCTCATTGTGCCAACGTGATACGCAAGTGTTTAATTACCATGATCCATTGTGTCATCATCATGCTCCATATACAAACACGGTTCTCAATGTCCCCTCACAATCCTCAAATTTGACCACACAATTCTCCACAGCACCATCACAATGTTACACTAGGACTTCACAGTGTTCCATTATGACATTGCA
>NW_008384265.1:0-221 GCF_000622305.1 Nannospalax galili
AAAAGATGGTATCAATAAAATTAGAATTGAAACAAAGGCTAGTATGGAAATAGAACAGGAAAATAATAATCACAGATCTTTGCAGACAGCCTAAAGATGAAGCCAAATACTCTTGAATATTTGAAAAATACTTAAAAACATTAGGCTAATCACACAAACAATATCACAGTAAAGAGACAATCACAGTAAACACAGGGACTGACAAATTTAAGATACAAGAC
>NW_008384266.1:0-221 GCF_000622305.1 Nannospalax galili
AAAAAAAAAAAAACTCCTAAAAAAGATTCTATGGAAGTCTAATTCCCCCATGCAAGAGGGCCAAAGGTAATAAAAAACGCTCACCGGAGCCACCTCTAACCGTGAGGGTGGCTCAGGCTCCAAGGGGCCACCTCCAGCCTTGGTATGGGCCAGATACATTCTCAGCAACTCCCCTAAATGCAGCATAAACCTCCACCTCCTCAGCTGTTAATAAGTTAAAA
>NW_008384267.1:0-221 GCF_000622305.1 Nannospalax galili
AAAATATTTTATTGATTATTTTTTTAATTTCATATGTATGAGTGTATTGTGACTACATGCCTGACAAGAGGCAGCTCACAGTTCCAATGCATTCAATCTTTCCTTCCTGTAATCATAACAAGTTAAGGGGTCATGTTGCACCAGCAACCAGGAAGCAAGCAGTTAACAGGAAGTGGAGCTGGCCTATAAATCTCCAAGCAAACCTCCAGGGACCCACTTCC
>NW_008384268.1:0-221 GCF_000622305.1 Nannospalax galili
ACTTTAGACAGAGGAATAATTGGGACACGGAGTATGCCCAAGATGTGGTCTACCTGATCCCTGTCTCAGTTCTGGTTCTAGAAGGCAGCCAGGGAGTTCTCATTGCTCAAGGAGATAAGCTAGTTCACAGTAGATGATTGAGTACAGACTCCATTTCATGGATAATCACCTGCATCTTGGGGTTGGTCTGTTCTCTGACTTCCTGGAACCCGAGGTGACTG
>NW_008384269.1:0-222 GCF_000622305.1 Nannospalax galili
GTCTGCAATAATTTCTTATATCTTATTTTCTACCCATGACTGCCATTAGATGTTTGTGGCCTAAGTCTTACGCTAAATATGAGATCAGGAAATTCATCTTGCTAGTTATCAATGCTGTATGTCCCAAATCATGAAAGTACCCAGGTCACAAAGTGTGGAGAAATACAAGAAGAGAACGAGAGTAAGGCAATACATAAAAAGAACTGCGACGAACTGGCACAC
>NW_008384270.1:0-221 GCF_000622305.1 Nannospalax galili
TGCTCCAATGTGCCAACACTATTGCCCCATGTGCCATTATATTGCTACAACGTGCCATCACAAGGTAATAAAATTACTTCAAAACTTGAAATCACAATACTGCAATGTGAAATCACTATTTCCCCATGTTCCATTCTATTGCTCCAATCTGCCATCGCACTGTTACAATATGACTTCACAATTCTCCATTGTGACATCACAATGATACAATGTGCCAACAC
>NW_008384271.1:0-221 GCF_000622305.1 Nannospalax galili
GTCATGCAATCCTCAAGGAGATCAGAAGAGGATATCAGATCCCTTGGATCTGGAGTTACCAATTATTGTTAACTGTCATGTGGGTACTTAGACTCTAACCTAGGTCCTCTGCAAGAGCAGCCAGTGCTCAACCGCTGAGCCATCTCACTAGCCCCCAGACTGGAGTTTCTTATCCACTTCTCCACATCTATGCTGGGACTTTGAATGGCTTGAGCTTGCAT
>NW_008384272.1:0-221 GCF_000622305.1 Nannospalax galili
ACATTGGCAGGCTCATACATAGGAACCTTGTTTACTTTGTTTTAATGTTCTATAGCTACTAAATGAAGAAGTGTTGAGTCATGGAAGCCTGCTGGAGACCATTGAAGTCAAGAGGGCAGGCATGACAGAGCATTTCGTCACCCAGTTAGAACTGCAGGATCTGCAGGAGCGATACCAAGCTGTCAAAGAGAGGGCCAAGGTATGGTGACCCAGGGTCCTAT
>NW_008384273.1:0-221 GCF_000622305.1 Nannospalax galili
GAGGTGAGAATAATCAGAAGGTATGATAACATGTATGACATTGTTGAATTATAAATGTCATGAATATGTAATTAAAACATTATAATATTTAAGCTTAGAAAAACAAAAATTTCAGGAGACATATGCCTTCAACACTTTCATAATGCTGAGAATTTTTGATGTACATTTTTCCCTACTAACATCAAAATAGAAAACATATTGAACTTTAAAACTAATTAGAA
>NW_008384274.1:0-221 GCF_000622305.1 Nannospalax galili
ACTCTTGACCTAAGTCACCTGCCTCAACAGACTTCCAGGCATCTCCACCACCATTTCTATCGGACTTGAAATCATTTTTCCTGGTGTCACCAAGTGTCACTCCTACTGGGGGACGAAGGAGAGAATTTAGCATCTGCCACTACATTTCGCAGCCAGCACAGGGACTAACGTGCGGACAGAGTTTACTACTGTGAAGAAAGAGGAAAGGAATGAGGAATGAA
>NW_008384275.1:0-221 GCF_000622305.1 Nannospalax galili
CCCATCAGAATAACAGCTGACTTTTCAATGCAAACTATGAAAGCCAGAAGAACCTGTAACATAGTATTCCCAGTTCTAAACAACCATAGACTCCTACCCCAAACACTTTATCCAGCAAAACTATCTACCAAGGTTGAAGGGGAACAGAAAATTCTCCATGACAAAAGTAGGCTGAAAGAATTCATGTCTTCCAAACCAGCACTACAGAAAATACTTGAAGC
>NW_008384276.1:0-221 GCF_000622305.1 Nannospalax galili
CAGATCACCAGAAGGAAGCAAGGAGGCTAGAGGGCCATTCTTATCTTAATATCCTCCATAAGTGAGGATGATTCATTTTAGCAACAATTTCCTTGGTCAAAATGTTTACCTGTCAATTTACATGCAATTGCACATCTATTAGTTGGTTTAAATAACAGACATATATGTCAGGTGTGGTGGTACACACCTTTGATCCCAGGACTCAGGAGGCAAAAGCAGGT
>NW_008384277.1:0-221 GCF_000622305.1 Nannospalax galili
GGAACTGCAGTTACTGATGCTTGTTAGCCACCTTGTGGGTGCTGCGAACCAAAGCAAGGCTCTCTGCAGCAGCAGTCAGTGCTCTTAACTGCTAAGCCATCCCTCCAGCCCACCTGAGTATATTTTTTAAAACTACTTCAAAATCACTGCTCAATATAGTATGAATACATTTTTTTTTCAGACAGTGCTTGTGCTAGTACCACAGTCAACACTTCAGATGA
>NW_008384278.1:0-221 GCF_000622305.1 Nannospalax galili
CCTCAACCCAGGTGTGTCAAGTTGACACTAAAGCTATCCAGCACAGTTAGTCTTGTTGTTAGTGGTAGGATTAGATTAAGTTTTAGGATTAGAATCAAAGCTAGCTCTATGGGTAGTGCTAGGGCAGGTTTAGGATTAGGGCTTGAGTTATGCTAAGATTAGGGCTATGGCTAGTGCTAGGAGTAGGTCTAGATTAGGATAGGTATAGGGTTAGTGTTAGG
>NW_008384279.1:0-221 GCF_000622305.1 Nannospalax galili
TCATCTGGCCTGTAGCAGCTGCTTCGTGTGTGCCTGGTCACTGTCATACTATTCCCCTTTGCAGCTCTTACATACATGTTCACTGGTGCCTCTCTGGCTTTCTGCATGCTCACTTGTACTATGAAATACTGTCTCTGTTGTGAATCTTGAGGAGTCCTGTGATGTACAGTTGTTTTAGCTGACACTTTCTGCAGTAACCCTCCCTTTTGTATCTCCGGGCA
>NW_008384280.1:0-221 GCF_000622305.1 Nannospalax galili
TATTATCCAACCACTCTTCCCAGCCAACTGAATGTAATTTGTCCCCAATCACACATGGCCTCCTGGATTTGGGGAGGGCTAATATATACAATCTGGGTAATTAGGAAGAAAAGGCTTGACCCATACTGGGTAAAGGCTTTCCAGTGTGCATACCCTCAGGACATACATAAACCTCAGCAACACCTCAGTTATCTCAGTAAGTAAGCTCAATAAATTCATTG
>NW_008384281.1:0-221 GCF_000622305.1 Nannospalax galili
AGCACCTGGGCTTCCACATTCTCCATGTCTGTCATTTTCTCTACTCCTGACTGCTGCCCCCACATCGCCACTGTTCACTGTGCATGACTCCCTCTGGCTCACGCAGTAAAGTGTCCCTCCTCAGTGCTGCTACGGCTGCCTGGCATCGCCTTCTCCACTTGCAGTCATCACACTGGTGCTGGGGTTTTAGACTGACTGTGACTTTTGTACTACACAGTAAG
>NW_008384282.1:0-221 GCF_000622305.1 Nannospalax galili
GTTATCTTTTTATGTGGGTGGCAATCTGTAAGAAGCAATGTGGTGTTGCTGTTGTGAGAAGAGCAGCACTCCTATGTGGGGGATGGAGGCAAAGGGTCATGTTTCCAGCCCCATCGTGTCCCCAGTATAATGGGTGACATAGAGATAACAAACATCAGTCAACATGGTGAGATGTGGGGAGCAGGAACCCTTGTGTATTTATTGCTAATTGCAATGGAAAC
>NW_008384283.1:0-221 GCF_000622305.1 Nannospalax galili
GAATGCTTACTGTAGAAACATGAATAATTGAGTTCAGATCCCAGTGACCACATAGAAGTACAGGCATAGATGCCTGTGCACCTGTAATTCTAACCTTGGGGGCAGAGACTGGAGGATCATTCATACTTGCTGGACTCCATCCTACGTCCAGATTTAGGGAGATATCCTATCTCAAAGGATTAAGGAAGAAAATGATAGAGCAAAATAGCTAACATCCTTTT
>NW_008384284.1:0-221 GCF_000622305.1 Nannospalax galili
TTTTTTTTTTTAGCATAAGTGATTGATTTCTCACTGGGTTTCAGACAGTCTCCCTCTAATCTCACCTGGCCTGAAACTTATTATGTCACTATGTAGACCAGGCTGGTTCCATCTCATAGAGATCTACCTGCCTCTGTCTTCAGAGAGTTGGGATTAAAGGTGTACACCACCACACCCAACTACAGGGTTTCAGAACTATTCTAATCGACATGGTTAATCTG
>NW_008384285.1:0-221 GCF_000622305.1 Nannospalax galili
GGCATATAGGGGCATTGTGATGACAAATTAATGCACTGTTATGGCACACTGCAGTGTCATGTCGTCTTTGAGTATTATGATGACACATTGGAGGAGAGTGACAGCACATTGAGAATTGCGATAACACACTAGGGCACTATGATGGCACAGTGAACACTGTGGTGTCACACTGGATCGTTTTGATGACACATTGGTGTATTTTGAATTCACATTGTAGCATC
>NW_008384286.1:0-221 GCF_000622305.1 Nannospalax galili
ACTCCTTTTCAATATAGTGCTTGAAACTCTTGCTAAAGCAATAAGACAAGAAAAGGAAATTAAAGAACACTAATTGGAAAAGAAAAGATCAAATTATCCCTTTTGGAAGATGATATACTATACCTAAGAGATTCCAAATATTCCTCCAGAAAACTCCTAGAACTGATCTGACAGTAAAGTGGCAGATTACAAAATTAATCTACAAAAATCAGTAGCCTTTC
>NW_008384287.1:0-221 GCF_000622305.1 Nannospalax galili
ATATGAGGCACCAGCTGTGCCTTTGTCCCATCTCAAGAGACACAAAGATTTACTGAGATTTTGGCTCAGGCAAGAAGGGAGCTGGTGATAACTAATTACTCTCACTTTTTCAGACTATCATGGGGAATGCTTTCCTGTAGTGCCTTGCCTCTGGAGATCCACCCAAGAAAAATCCTCCAACAGGCATTTTTGAGCACAACCAGAGGAGCTGTGGTCAGAGT
>NW_008384288.1:0-221 GCF_000622305.1 Nannospalax galili
TGTGCCATCACAATGTTACAATATGACTTCTCAATGTTCCATTGTGCAATCTCAATTCTTATTGTGTCATCACAATGCGCCATTGTGATATTAAAATGATTCATTGTGTTGTCACCATGCACAGTATGCAAACACAGTGCTCAGTGTCCCCTCACAAGCTTCAAATTTGGCATCATAATGCTCGAATATCTAATCACAATGCTCCAATGTGTCATCACAAT
>NW_008384289.1:0-221 GCF_000622305.1 Nannospalax galili
AAATCATTTTCCTATTTTCCATATCATGTGATTTGTCCAAGATGGACTTATTTTCTAGGCACTAAATGGCATATGTTGTAAGCCCGGTATTGGGATGGCAGGGGCAGAAGTCTCACTGTGAGTTCAAGGTAGCTTGTGTTAAGCATGATATTGTGGGCTGGAGAAATAGCTCAAGGGTTAAGAGCACTGGTTGCTCTTACAAAGGACCAGGGTTTGATACC
>NW_008384290.1:0-221 GCF_000622305.1 Nannospalax galili
GCATCAGTTGAAGGACATCTGGGTTAGTTCCATTTGCTGAATATTGTGAAAAGGGCAGCAGTGAATGCAGATGAACAGGTATCTCTAGCATAGGGTAGAGAGTCTTTTGGGTATATGCCCAAGAATTTTACGGCTATATCATATGGTACATCAATTTCTAGTTTTTTCAGGAATCTCCACAATGATTTCTGTAGGCTAAACATTTCCAATTCCCTCCAGCA
>NW_008384291.1:0-221 GCF_000622305.1 Nannospalax galili
GGATGGGTGGCAGCTTCAGATTCATGGAGGCCAGGCCCAGCTGGTGATCAAGAATGCCCAGGATATCCACGCAGGATGGTACCGGTGGAGGCTGCGTGGATGCCAGACAAGAGTCAAGGACATTTTCTTGAATATTTCTGGTAAGCTTAGGTTTGGGGAGTAAGGAGGCAGGCAGGGCAGAAGAGAGCAGGAAGGTGCCACTCACAGCTGGGCTCTGGATT
>NW_008384292.1:0-221 GCF_000622305.1 Nannospalax galili
TTTACTTTATTTAAACTTTAATTTATGTATTTGAGTGTATTGCCTGCATGTTTTGCACCTGTGTTGTGCAGTGCCCATGGAGGTTAGAAGAAGGCATCAGATCCCCTGGAACTGGATTATAGACTGTTGTTAGCTGCCATGTGGACTCTAGGAATTGAACCCAGATCTTTTGCAAGAGCAGTCAGTGCTCTTAACCTCTGAGCCATTTCTCCAGTCCCCAG
>NW_008384293.1:0-221 GCF_000622305.1 Nannospalax galili
TAGAGCCAAACTATTGTTTCATGGAAAACAGACAAAACTCAAGTGAAAAAACAGTTCATCTGTTTCACTGCTTTACCCACAGTGCTTATCACATCTGGACACTAAGTATCTATTAAGTAAATATATAATTGAATCCACAAATAAAAGATGGAATAAACGTGTACCCTGGGCACTGGTTTCTAACTCTTAAAATAACCTTTAATCATCTTAGAAAAAAATAT
>NW_008384294.1:0-221 GCF_000622305.1 Nannospalax galili
TAGAGCCAAACTATTGTTTCATGGAAAACAGACAAAACTCAAGTGAAAAAATAGTTCATCTGTTTCACTGCTTTACCCACAGTGCTTATTACATCTGGACACTAAGTATCTATTAAGTAAATATAGAATTGAATCCACAAATAAAAGATGGAATAAATGTGTACCCTGGACACTGGTTTCTAACTCTTAAAATAACCTTTAATCATCTTAGAAAAAAATAT
>NW_008384295.1:0-221 GCF_000622305.1 Nannospalax galili
TAAAATTTTCATTGTAGAGGTCTTTAATTTCTTTGGTCAGGTTTATTCTGATATATATGTATAATATATATTGCAGCTATTGTGATGGGGAGTGTTTCCATGCACTCTTTTTCTAATTACATGTTCTTGGTATATAGAAAGTCAACAGGTCTTTGTAGATTACTTTTTATCCTGCAACTTTACTGAATGTGTTAATAATTTCTAGTTTTCTGGTAGAATTT
>NW_008384296.1:0-221 GCF_000622305.1 Nannospalax galili
TAGGTCTATGCTTAGGTTTAATGTTAGGATTAGTTTTAGGGCTAAGTTTAGGGTTACATGTAGTGATAGGTTTAGGGTTATTGCTAGGTTTAGGAATAGGTTTGGGTCAAAGGTTAATGTAAGTGTTAGGGGAAGGATTAGGTCTATGGTTCGTTAAAACTAAAGGTTTAGGTTTAGGAGTAGGGTTAGGGTTAGGGTTAGGGCTAGGGCTAGGGCTAGGG
>NW_008384297.1:0-221 GCF_000622305.1 Nannospalax galili
TGACAAATTATACATACCAGATCAAGAAATATATGTCTAGATAAGGTTTATATGAGAACAATTGGTCTTTGCCCAAGATTTATCTACACGACAGACAGTAATTCAAAATACCAGATTGGTGGAACTAACCTCTTGGATGTTTAACAGACATACTTTGAGGTCTATAATAATTTTGGTCAGAGGGACAAAAAGGACAGTTTTTGCTCCTTGTCCTCCTAGGT
>NW_008384298.1:0-221 GCF_000622305.1 Nannospalax galili
TTCTTAAACGGCTAAGCCATCTCTCCAGCCCCTTTTCTTAATCTTTAAAGTAAAAAGTCTTCTTGAAGTTTTTGGTCAATGGAAGCAATTTTTGTCCCTTTTTTATATGACTGTGGAAAGGTAACCATGTTCTGATTATAGCAGAAGTTTACTCAAGTCTTAAGAGTAGACAAAGTTCTCAGGTGTTAAAGCAGCATTGTTTTCTCGCCAAATGCTGCTCA
>NW_008384299.1:0-221 GCF_000622305.1 Nannospalax galili
GAGCCATCTAACCATACACTTTTTTTTCTCAGTTTCTAACTACTTATTCCAACCAGTTGTTTTAAAGACAACTCTTTGAGGTCTACTGGAGACTGACACTTTGGGGGAAATCTTAGTAAAAGCCTGTTTCATTCATAAATACTCATGTATTTATGATCGGAGCTGGACATTTTGGCAGAAAGCCTACTTTAGACAACAGTAGTCACAAAGCCTCCCTTTGG
>NW_008384300.1:0-221 GCF_000622305.1 Nannospalax galili
AACTTTGCCAGTCTGTGTGCATTGAAGTCTGTGTTACAAGGAAGTTTTGCTGGAGAGAGTTGAAGGATGTATTACTGTTTCCTCTACCTCTTGTTCCACTATGTTCCATGAGTCTTAGGTGTAGCGGTTCCTCTGTAGATCTGTCACTTAGGGTTGGCCATTTCTCAGACATATATTCTCTGTGTGTGACCAGTTATAGAATTCTGGAATAGCCTCCATTT
>NW_008384301.1:0-221 GCF_000622305.1 Nannospalax galili
TTTATTTTATTTTATGTGTCTGAGTGTTATGCCTGCATGTATGTAAGTGCACCTGTAAGGGCAATGCACCCAGAGGCCAGAATAGGACATCATATCCCCTGAAACTGGAGTTACAGATACCGTTAACTGCCATATCGTGCTGGGAACCAAACTTGGGTTTTCTGAAAGAACAGCCTGTGCTCTAACTTCTGAACCATCTCTCAAGCCTCCCTTTTTTTCCC
>NW_008384302.1:0-221 GCF_000622305.1 Nannospalax galili
AAGATTTTTTCCCATTCTGTGGGATTTCTCTTCACTTTTTAATTATTTCTTTTGCTGTACAGAAGCTTTTTCATTTAATGAGGACCCACTTGTTAATTGTTGACCTTATGAGCAACTGCTGTCCACTTTAGAAAATCTATTCCAACACCTATGTCTTGTAGGTTACTGGTAATATTTTCTTCAAATAGTATCAGGGTTTCCAGTTTCACATTGAGGTCTTT
>NW_008384303.1:0-221 GCF_000622305.1 Nannospalax galili
AACTTCTGACTTCACCTACATCTGTTAGCTAGGTACTCATGGGAAGGTTATCAATCCAGCCTTATCTGGTCTGTACCCTACAAGCAGAATGAAACGAAGACCAGCAAAGCTCCAGACAACTTCTGGAGGGCAGAGCCTCATCCTTATTGCTATTCAACTTTTCAGGAGCTCAGTTAAAAGGAGAGACAGAAATGGAGTTTCCTGAAGGGCAGGCGGCTTTG
>NW_008384304.1:0-221 GCF_000622305.1 Nannospalax galili
GTATGAGTGTAGTACCTGCATGTTGGTATGTATACCCACTGTCTAATGCCCGCAGACATCAGAGAAGGGCATCGGATGCTCTGGAACTGGAGTTACAGATAGTTGTTAGCCACGACATGGGTGCTGGAATTGAATCCGGGTCCTCTACAAGCAGTCGTGCTCTTAACTGCTGAGTCATCTCTCCAGCCACATTTGTTTGTATATCTTATTGGCTCTGTTTC
>NW_008384305.1:0-221 GCF_000622305.1 Nannospalax galili
TGCAAGGCCACCCTAGCAAAGAGAATCCTAGTGTTCTGAAAGATATTCAGAACCTTCTAATCACCTTCAGTTACAAGGACCAAATATTCCTCTGGCCCATGTGTTTGTTATAAGGACTGTGTTCCCAGGGTTCCATGCACCCTGAATGAAGAAAGAAACACATGCTGCCACAGACTCTTGCTTTGTAGTTTCAAATATTAACTTCATATTTTGAAACCTCA
>NW_008384306.1:0-221 GCF_000622305.1 Nannospalax galili
GTCCCTGTTGGGGAGGGGGGAAGCTGCTGCTGTTTGGAACCCTAACACTTTCTTTTCTTTTTTTTTAAGACAGTTTTTAGCTGGGTATAGTGCTACACACCTTTAACTCCAGCATTTAGGAGGCAGAGACAGGCAGATCTCTATGAGTTTGAGGGTAGTCTGGTCTACATAGTGAGTTCCAGACCAGCCAGAACTACACAGTGACAGACACAGTCCTGTTT
>NW_008384307.1:0-221 GCF_000622305.1 Nannospalax galili
CAGAACCTGGGCCCTCTGGAAAAGCAGCTAGTATTCTTAGTCACCAAGTGAATTCTCCAGCTTGTTTCCTTTCTTGACAAATACTGTTTTCATCATTAATTCCAAAAGACAGTGTCTCATGTGGGGAAAAATTATCTTGCTTTTAAGAGTAAAGTACCTAGACTTGAGTAAAGCCATATAATAAATCAATATACATAAGAAAGTCTGAAATTCCTCCACCA
>NW_008384308.1:0-221 GCF_000622305.1 Nannospalax galili
AAACTCACTATGTAGACCAGGCTGGCCTTGAACCCACAGAGATCTGCCTGCTCTGCCTCCCAGTGATGGGATTAAAGGCATGCACCACCACGCCTGGCATATACAGAAATATTTTTTAAAGCACTGAGTGAAAAAAAAATATATATATATGCATGCAATGAGTAAAGATACACCAAAACTCAAGGCAGAATCAGAGGAAATCATGCTTCTGAATAGGGTGC
>NW_008384309.1:0-221 GCF_000622305.1 Nannospalax galili
GAAGGAGCAAGGCACCTGGCGCAGGCACTCTTTCTCTATGCTTTCTGGATGCCATGATGTGAGCTGCTTTCTGCTCTTCCTGCCAGGATGGACCGACACCTCTGACACTACGAGCCAAAATAAATCCTTCCTTAAGTTGTCTGACCAGGTATTCTTGTCACAGCAACAAAAAGCTGACTGGCACACTCCTCTTCCAGCACATCATCAATTTCTTCTTCCCA
>NW_008384310.1:0-221 GCF_000622305.1 Nannospalax galili
GCTGGGGCTACAGAGAGACCCTGTCTCAAAAAGACAAAAAAAAAAAATTTTCAAGACAGGGCCTCTTAAGGCTGGTCTTAAACTCACAGGCTGGTCTTAAACTCACTATGTAGTCAAGGATGGCCTTGAACTCCTGAACCTTCTGTCTCCACCTCTCAGGGTCTGGGATTCCAGGCATGTGTCACTGCACTCAGCTGTGTACACAGCTTAATGGAACAACT
>NW_008384311.1:0-221 GCF_000622305.1 Nannospalax galili
CATTCACAAACCAATTTCAACCTACTAGGCTTATAATTCTATTCTTAGAACCAGTTATTATTATGTTAGAACCACCTCTTTAATTTATTATCTTATTAACACTTAGCTAATTCAAGTCTAACAGTTGAAATTTCCCTGAATTAGTCCTCATCTTGACTTAGGTAATTCAGTTCCCGCAAGCATTTTAAACCTCATTTACCCATTTAATATACCTAAGTTTA
>NW_008384312.1:0-221 GCF_000622305.1 Nannospalax galili
GGTGGTGGCACACCTAGGCAGGTAGTCCTGGGTTGTCTAAGAAAGCAGGCTGAGCACAGGCATGAGGAACAAGCTAGTAAGCAGCGTTCCTCCATAGTCTCTGCTTCAGCTTCTGTCTCCCGGCCCCTGCCCTGGCTTCCCTCAGTGATAAACTGTGATCTGGATGTGTGAGCCAAATAAACCCTTTCCTCCCCAAGTTGGTTTTGATCAGAGTGTTTTAT
>NW_008384313.1:0-221 GCF_000622305.1 Nannospalax galili
CTTAATACACATGACAGAGCACATGACACCTGGCAGAGGGCCAGAAAAGGGTTGCAGAGAGGGGAGAGGGCCTAAATATGATCAAAATACAATTAAATTTCACAAAAAATTAACACAAATTTTAAATTAAAAGACCAAGGAAAGCCTAACCAAGGAAGTGAAAAACCCCCACAGTGAAAACTCTAAGACAATGAAGAAAGAAATCAAATAAGACCCGAGAA
>NW_008384314.1:0-221 GCF_000622305.1 Nannospalax galili
GCAGAAGAGGCTGCTCACCTCACGGTGGTCAGGAAACAGAAAGAAAGAGGAAGAATCTAGGTTGGTGCACTCTTTAAAGGCATGCCCTAGTGACATGTTTTCTCCACCTAGGTTCTACCTCCTGATAATTCATTCATGTACGAGCTCATCAATGAATTAATATGTTGATGAAGTTCCACCCTTGTGATCCAGTTCTCAAAGCCCCACAAGTTAGGGATCAA
>NW_008384315.1:0-221 GCF_000622305.1 Nannospalax galili
TTAGGACTATGGTTAAGGCTAGGGTTAAGGTAGGGTAGGGTTAGTGTCATGTCTAGGGCTAGGGCTAGAGTTAGGTTTGGGTTAGGGTTAGAACTGAATGATAGGATTATAATTAGGCCTAAGGAAAAGGACAGGGATAGGGCCTGGGCTAAGACTTTGTTTAGGCCTAGGTTTATTCTTAGGGTTAGGGTCAAAGTTAGGGTTAGGGTAGGGCTACAGCT
>NW_008384316.1:0-221 GCF_000622305.1 Nannospalax galili
CACAATGGAACATTGTGAAGTCATATTGTAACACTGTGATGGCACATTGGAACAATACAATGGCACAAGGGGCGATTGTGTTGTCACATTGGAACATTTTAATGTCATATTGGAGCACATTGATCGAACATTGTGAGTCATATTGCAACATTTTGATGACACATTGGAGAAATATTTTGGCTCCAAGTGTTTCGTGGTTCTTGACAAGTGTGCTGTTTGAC
>NW_008384317.1:0-221 GCF_000622305.1 Nannospalax galili
CCTGCTTTGGGATGTGCAGTTAATCGGTGGATACTTGCTAGCCCACAGAATACAGTGCCTTGTCCTCAAGGTCAGTTCCTGTGACCTGTGGTCCCTAATGGGGTCACAGTGGAATGTTCTGCTCTCTGGACCTAAATGCCTGAGTCGGCATTTCACACTTCCAGAGGGTATCCAAGAGCTCGGCAGCCTGGGCCCTGTTTAAATGGGCTCCTTTAGAAAGC
>NW_008384318.1:0-221 GCF_000622305.1 Nannospalax galili
CCTCCCCATGCCTCCCTGTTCACAATGACTGCAAACCACAAGCCTGGGAGGTTGGCTGAAAGTGGGTTACATGACGATGATGATGGCTGAAAGCAGGTTACATGATGATGACTAAAGAGGTCACATTCAGCATTCAGCATGGGGAACGCTTTGGATGCAAAGCCCAGAACAGTCCAAGAAAACCCATTCCCTTGAGAACCTCCTTGAGGTCTAATTTTTCT
>NW_008384319.1:0-221 GCF_000622305.1 Nannospalax galili
GTGACATGACCATCTTTACGGCACAGGGGGCATTTGACACGAGTATCTGCATATCAGAGGGGGCAGGTGACACGACCGTCCGCACGTCACAGGGCAGGTTACACGACCATCTTCCCATTAGAGGGAGCAGGTGACAACACCATCTGCATGTCCAAGGGGGCCAGAGACACGACCATATGCACGTCAGAGCTGGCAGGTGACACGACCATCGTTGCGGCACA
>NW_008384320.1:0-221 GCF_000622305.1 Nannospalax galili
AAGAAAGGAAAGGAACAATGGAAGGGCACAGTGTCTCTGTCTCTCTGTCTCTGACACTTTCCTCTCTGTGTCTCTTTGTTGCTGTCTCTCTGTGTCTCTGTTTCTCTGTCTCTGTCTCTGCCTCTCTCTGTGTCTCTCTGTTTCTCTGTCTGTCCCTGTCTCTCTCTCTGTTTCTCTATTTATCTGTCTCACTTTCCTCTCTCTCTCTCTCTCTCTCTCTC
>NW_008384321.1:0-221 GCF_000622305.1 Nannospalax galili
TAGGCCCCTGGATTTGTCTGTTTCTTCCGCTGCTCAAGGGTAAGCGAGTAGCTCCCTCCTCTATCCCCTCTACCCTGTCTGTCGTCTTTATTGTTGAACTAGTTTGTTAGATCAGGGAGGTACACTCCACCACATGGTCCTGAAGCCCACGTCAGCACCTCCCCCCTCTGGGCTCATCCCGGTGAGTTCACATAAGGGCTGATCCACCCCAAACTCAGAGC
>NW_008384322.1:0-221 GCF_000622305.1 Nannospalax galili
AGTCTGGAGTTAGGCACCCTAACCCTAACAAAATGTTAACACATATGCTAGCTAAGCCTTACAAAATTTCAGAATTTATACGCTTTCTATGATTATTCCCCCTGCCTAAGTAATCTTTCCTGCTCTAGCCTCCGTCCCATTCTCCCAACATGTCTCAGATTGCAATTCAGTTTTCCTGATCTTTAGGACTAAAAGCCTGCCTTCCCTTGTTACCTCCCCCC
>NW_008384323.1:0-221 GCF_000622305.1 Nannospalax galili
TGCACGTCAGAGAGGGCATGTTACACGACCATGTGCACGTCAGAGAGGGCATGTGACACGACCATCTGGACGTCAGATGTAGCAGGTGATACGACCATCAGCACGTTAGATGGGGCGGGTGACACTACCAGCTGTACGTCAGAGTGGGCAGGTGACAAGACCATGTGCATGTGAGAGGTGGCAGGTGACACGTCCATCTTTATGGCAGAGAGGGCAGGTGA
>NW_008384324.1:0-221 GCF_000622305.1 Nannospalax galili
CCAACACTAACCCAACTTTAACATCTAACCCTAACACTAACCCTAACCCTAGCCCCAACCCTAACCCAACTTTGACCTCTAACCCGAATACTAACCCTAACCCTACACAAAACCCGAAGCCGAACCCTAACCCTAACCCTAAGACTAACACTAACTGCAAGCATAAACTATAACCCTAACCCTAACCCAAACCCGAACCCGAGCCCTAACACTAACACTAA
>NW_008384325.1:0-221 GCF_000622305.1 Nannospalax galili
GTGATGTCACATTTGGGGAATGTGAGGAGACATGGAGCACCGTGTTTGCATGGTGATGACACAATGGATCATGGTAATGACACTATGCCACATTGTGATGTCTCAATGAATAATTGTGATAACACATTGCAGCATTGTCATGTCACATTGGTGGAGTGTGATGTGAATTGGAGCACAGTGTTTGCATTTTCAACATGGGGACGACACATTGGATCATTGTA
>NW_008384326.1:0-221 GCF_000622305.1 Nannospalax galili
TTTAGCATGTGATGTCACATTGGAGCATTGTGATGACACATTTGTGCATTGCTACATCAAATTGTGGAATTGTCAGGGGACATTGAGCACCGTGTTTGCATATTGAACTTTGTGACGCCCCAATGGATTATTGTAGGGACACAATGGCACATTGCGATGGCATAAGGAGAATTGTGAAGGCCAATGGAACATTGTGAATTCATATTGTAACATTGCAATAG
>NW_008384327.1:0-221 GCF_000622305.1 Nannospalax galili
ATTCTTATTTAGGTCTTCCTGCTTGGGTAGGAAATGTTCTTACCCTCTGAGTAACCTGCAACGGCTATGAAAGGGTTTGGGGGAGCTAATTGATTTGTCTTCCTGATTACAATGGCTTAATGAGCGTTGCTACGTGTTCTGATACGAACGTGCTTACCTAATGATTTATTATAACTAGAAGAAAATGAGCATCGTAAGAAGCTTAGGAAGCAGTAGAACTA
>NW_008384328.1:0-221 GCF_000622305.1 Nannospalax galili
TTAGTCAGGGTTCTCCAAAGAAACAGAACTGGTAGAATGAATATATATGTAGAGATTTATCAGCTTAGCTCATAGGATAGATTCCGAGTAGCCCAACAATGGCTGCACCAGACTGGAGAGGCTGAGAATCTGTAGTCGCTCAATCCACGAGGCTGTCCCAAGAGTCCCAGTCTGGCGCTGAAGGTCTGATGAATTCCGAAAGATCAGCTAGTCTTCAGTCT
>NW_008384329.1:0-221 GCF_000622305.1 Nannospalax galili
TAGGAAAGGATTTTCTAAACCACACATCAATTGCTCAGGAAACAAGGTCAAAAAGCAACAAATGGGACCTCATTAAACTAAAAAGCTTCTATACATCAAAGGAGCCAACCAGGGAAGTGAAGAGAAAACCCCCAGAATGGGAGAAAATCTTCACCAGCGATACATGTGACAGTTTTAATATCCAGAATATATAACAAACTCAAAAAACAGCACAAGAAGTA
>NW_008384330.1:0-221 GCF_000622305.1 Nannospalax galili
GTCGTGTCATCTGCCGCCTCTGACATGCAGATGGTTGTGCCACCTCCCGCTGGGACGTGCAGATGATCCTGTCACCTGCACTTTCTGACGTGCACATGGTCGTGTCACCTGGCTCCTCTGATGTGTTTGTGGTCGTGTCACCTGCCCCCTCTGCCGTAAAGATGCTCTTCTCAACTGCCATCTCTGACGTGCAGATGGTTGTGTCACCTGCCCCCTCTGAC
>NW_008384331.1:0-221 GCF_000622305.1 Nannospalax galili
GTATTTGTATGGGGATGTCTTTCCTTAATTTGGGAAATTCTCTTCTATAATTCTGTTTAAGATCTGGTCAATACCATTAACCTGAAATTCTTTCCCTTCCTTTATTCCTATGATCTGTAGATTTGGTCTTTTCATGATGTCCTACATCTCTTGCATATATTATTCCTGTGTTTTTAAAAATTTTCCATAGTCTTTCCTTGAGTGGTCCAATTCTTCAACTT
>NW_008384332.1:0-221 GCF_000622305.1 Nannospalax galili
TAAGAAACAACTTCCTGGCCATGAACAACAGTTGAGTGTAAGTAGAACACAATCTTTTCCTCCAAAGGAAAATGACAACCAGGGAAGCCAACAAGACATTTGAGGAATGGCACAGAATATGAAGAACGCACACTAAGCTAGACTCTGCATGCCTACAGGATCCTCCGGCTCCCTGAAAGATGCAGGACAGCCATCTTCAGGACATGGAACCATGCCTAGGT
>NW_008384333.1:0-221 GCF_000622305.1 Nannospalax galili
CTCCCCAGCAGTCACAGGGTTTTCCATACCTTGCCTCTAGGCATTTTCGTGAAGCATCGGGGTTTCCCAATCCCTGTCTACTCACCAGTACGAAGACCATTAGTGTAATTAAAGGTGGTATCTACATTTCTGTTTTACTGAAGTTCCTCCACGAGGTCTATCGGGATCAGGGTAAGACTAGTAATGGAGATAAGCAAGATCGCAAAGAGGGTGGTTGCTGC
>NW_008384334.1:0-221 GCF_000622305.1 Nannospalax galili
TCTATCACAGAATTCTTGAATGTGTGTTAACATGTTTACTTTTTCCTTTTAACACTTTACATTTTATGTGTTTTGTGCTTGGGTGTGGTATTTCCTTGTCCCTGTCCTCCACTCCAGATGTTCTTCTCGAATTTATCTGCTTATTTGAATATACTTTGAGGTCACTGATTATTTTTACTAATAAGATATTGGAACCTTCATCCACCATTTTATCTACATCA
>NW_008384335.1:0-220 GCF_000622305.1 Nannospalax galili
CTGGGTCTTCTGCAAGAACAGTCAGTGCTCTTAACTGCTGAGGCATCTCTCTAGTCCCCAAACATACCATATTTTGTTTATCCATGTATTCACTAGAGGCACTGTGTTATTCCTACCTTTTGGCTATTACTTTATCTACTTATTTTTTTTCTAATTTTTCTGTATCCATGAGAGAGAAAGTGTGTGTGTGTGTGTGTGTGTGTGTGTGTGTGTGTGTGTG
>NW_008384336.1:0-221 GCF_000622305.1 Nannospalax galili
TTTATGCCTTTAGTTTGGTTGGGTATAAAATTCCTTGGTTATGTTAAAAAAATGTTACTTGATTGTCTCCACAGAAAAATTTTAACAAATTTGCTGAAAATACAGCTTTAACTCCTTGTAAATAATTTTCTCTTTTATACCAGGCAAATTTGTGTGTGTGTGTGTGTTTTTGTGTGTGTGTGTGTGTGTGTGTGTGTGTTCAATAATCACACTGGAATATA
>NW_008384337.1:0-221 GCF_000622305.1 Nannospalax galili
CTAGACAAAAATTCCTGAAATTTTCCAGAATAAACCTTTCTCCTTCCATCTAACTTTTCCCTGTCATGTGGAAGTGTCCTGTTCATATTTAAGTATGCTTTAAGTATATATTTTTTTAAAAAGCAACAAAACATTTCTTTAAATATGAGACTTCTTTCCTCAATGAAAATTATATTTAGGGTCAGGAATTAGTTCCTTTGGTAGAGTGCTTGCCTAGCATG
>NW_008384338.1:0-221 GCF_000622305.1 Nannospalax galili
GGTCCATGTGTCTATCCCAGCAACAGAAAAGTGATCAGTACAGTAATTGGTTCCAGGAATGGGGTGTTGACTGTGAAGAACCTGAACATGTGGCGTTTTGGAAAACTGTGGAACACTTTGGAATTGTGGTCTAGAAAAATCCTTGATTGCTGTAAGTGGAGCTTAACAGACCATTCAAGTAGGGGCTTGGAAGAAAGTGGTGCTGAGAAGAATGTAGTTCC
>NW_008384339.1:0-221 GCF_000622305.1 Nannospalax galili
GACCTACCCTAAATGTGGGTGGGAGATTTCCATGAACTGGGGTCCTGGATTGAATAAGAAAGAGAAAGTGAACTGACTTTACTGCCCAACTGCAGATGCAATGTGATTAGCTCCAGCTGCCACGAACTGCCCACCACAAACTTGAACTACAAGCCAAAATAAACTCTTCTTTCTTTAAGTTCCTTTCATTAGGCACTTTATCACACGAAAGGAAAAAACAA
>NW_008384340.1:0-221 GCF_000622305.1 Nannospalax galili
AAGCCTGCCAGTGGTTGCTAGGTGGACAGGAAGAAACACTCAGTCGGCAAAGAAGCTGCTTTAGCTGGAAGGAAACCCAGAGGACAGGGGAGCCGGGTTCCATATCAGCAGCTTCTGATTCCCAGCAGGCACTGGGGCAAGCACACACGTTGAAATACTAGGCATCCACAGTTTGAAATCTGCCTCAAACTCGGGCAAAAGCACCACGTCTTTTTTTCTCA
>NW_008384341.1:0-221 GCF_000622305.1 Nannospalax galili
TTCATCAGAGAAGTCATAAACACTAACAGTACCTTTAACACTAGCTGCAGTATAGAAAAGGATACTCACTGCAGAGGCTTATTGCAAATGTTTTATTAATGTCGGGATAAGAAAATACAAACAAAACTGTAAAAAAAAAAACCTTGAACAGGTCTGAGGAGACATTAATGGTCCTTAAATAGCTGAATAAATGTTCAACATGGTTAGTAACCAGGAAAATA
>NW_008384342.1:0-221 GCF_000622305.1 Nannospalax galili
AAGAATATCACAATATAATTACTTGAAGACCTCTGTATCTCACAGGGATATCATAAGGATGCAGTGAGGTACTAGAAAAACAGATGCGTGTGTGTGTGTGTTTGTGTGTGTGTGTTATGCATGCACACTTACTTCGGTGGGTCTGTATGCACATTTGGATGCCATAGGAAGACATTGGGAGTCTTCCCCCGTTTTTCTCTGTCTTATTTTCCAAGACAGGA
>NW_008384343.1:0-221 GCF_000622305.1 Nannospalax galili
CAGAAAAATGGTGTGAACAGTTGGTTTCAGAGGCATACAAATAGCATGCCACTACTCAAGGACTGAAAGAATGTAACAGAACATGAGCAATTTTTATCCTACAAAAGGACCAACCAAGTACACTTAAAATTAGGAACTTTAAACCAGACATGGTGTCCCACACCTTTAATCCCAGGACTTGGGAGGCAGAAGCAGGCAGATCTCTGTGAGTTCAAGGCCAG
>NW_008384344.1:0-221 GCF_000622305.1 Nannospalax galili
GAGGCTAGCCTCAGTCTCAGAGAGATCTGCCAGCCTCTGCTTCCCGAGTGCTGGGATTAGAGATATGAGTCACCATACCAGGCAAAACATTAATTTTTTCAAGGTACATTGTTTGGACCCTAGATTATGAAAGTGGATTCCAGGATTTGTGAAAATCTGGAATATGAAAAAAGAACTCTGAACAGAACAATAAAAATACAGTTCTCCTATCCAGGCAGTAA
>NW_008384345.1:0-221 GCF_000622305.1 Nannospalax galili
ACATGCAGGCAATACAGTCATATACATAAAATAAAAATAATAAAATATTTTTTTAAAAAGAGGAATATTTTTCTCACTTAGTATATGCACAGACATGGACAAAGGTGTAGCCTGATAGATTACATGCTTAGTAAAGCCCTGGGTTCAAGCTATAGCACACACAGAAGAAAAAGTACAGATTTCCACTACTTTGAGCTGATGAACTAAGAGGCAGAGGCAGG
>NW_008384346.1:0-221 GCF_000622305.1 Nannospalax galili
ATTTGCACATGGTCGTGTCACCTGCCCCCTCTGACGTGCTGATGGTCGTGTAACTTGCCCTCTCTGCCATAAAGGTAGTCGTGTCACCTGCCCCTCTGACGGGCAGATTGTTGTGTTACCTGACCTTCTGACATGCAGATGGTCATGTCACCTGCCACCTCTGAAGTGCTCATCGTTGTGTCACCTGCCCACTCTGACGTGCACATGGTCATGTCACCTGC
>NW_008384347.1:0-221 GCF_000622305.1 Nannospalax galili
GTGTGATGGTGGAGAAATTCTTCAACTTCTCAGAGCTTCAGTTTTTCAACACGAAAACTGAGCAAATAGGTAAGTAACAGGTGCTGGTTCTCTCTACTTGGGGTGCAATCATGTCCTCTTTATGATTCTTACCTCTTAAAACCAGGGGCTTATTTCTATTCTAGTGTAGATAGTTTGCTTTAGAACTAGATGCTTTAGGGGCTAGAGAGGTGAATCTGTGG
>NW_008384348.1:0-221 GCF_000622305.1 Nannospalax galili
AAAGATGGCTTTACTTCAGCATGCCAAGACACTACAGAAACTGTCGGAGAAGGTGGAGAAACGTGGTACCTAAAAGACGCTGGAAAATAAGGGGAAAGGATTGACCGGTGATAAAATATAAACAAAATTAAATGCATGAAGATGAATAAAACCAATATAACACTTTATTTAAATATTGTATTACATTTAATTGTGTGCATACACACATGAATGCCACAGTA
>NW_008384349.1:0-221 GCF_000622305.1 Nannospalax galili
GAGCTGAGCATCAGCCTTCTTCTTTCTCTAGTTCCTGAATACAGATGCAACACCTCCAGCTACCTCATGCTGCTGCCATGCTTTCCCCGCAGTCATGGGTTCTACTTCTCAAACCATGAGCCAAAATGAACTATCCTTTCCTTGGGTTTCTTTTCTCAGGTTTTTTTTCCCCATAGCAATAAGAAAAGCAACAAATGCAATAGACCATGTGGTATGTTTCT
>NW_008384350.1:0-221 GCF_000622305.1 Nannospalax galili
CATCCCAAGGATGTCTCCTGGACAGGGCAGCTTGGCTTCTCTTGGGTAGGTGGAGGGAACAAGTCAGCAGGGAGGAAAGGACTGTTCCCTGTGATCTCAGCAGTCCCTTCCCTGGACAGTCTTTGTGTTTTGAACATTTCCTTCTTCTTTGAGATAGGTTCTTGCATAGCCCAGGCTAGCCTTGCACTCAATATAGGATGATCTTGAAATTCTGGTATTCT
>NW_008384351.1:0-221 GCF_000622305.1 Nannospalax galili
CTTCATGTCTCCCCCTTCTTCCCTTCTTTCCTTCCAAAGGCTGATTCCAAGCCTGTTTCATGAACATCTCCTAAGCGGAGTCTCACCTCTGGTCCTCTTCTGGGAACACTTTTGATGCTCCCGGTTCTCAGATTCCCTGTCAAATAAAAATAGCAACTGCCTGGCATGGCCTCTCAGTCTTCATGGAAAGCTGGCAGACCTGCACCTTTTCTGAGCCTCAG
>NW_008384352.1:0-221 GCF_000622305.1 Nannospalax galili
TGACAGGACATTTTGAGAGATGTTCCATAGTCTCCTGGAACTCGGTCAACCTTGGAGGGCAAGGGGAAAAAACTGTTTTTTAAGTCCCTCTGACCACATTAGTATAGGCCTTAAAGTATGGCTGTTATACATTCAGTAAGGTTAGTTCCACCAGTCTGATACTTTTAATCATCATGTACTTTGTAGATAAGGCTTGGGTAAAGAACCAAATATTCTCAGAT
>NW_008384353.1:0-221 GCF_000622305.1 Nannospalax galili
GACACATCGCCGACCTGGCTGGTAACCCCGAAGTCATCCTGCCAGTCCCGGCTTTCAACGTGATCAATGGTGGTTCCCATGCTGGCAACAAGCTGGCCATGCAGGAGTTCATGATCCTCCTCGTGGGTGCTTCCAGCTTCCGGGAAGCCATGCGCATTGGAGCGGAGGTTTACCACAACCTGAAGAATGTCATCAAGGAGAAATATGGAAAAGATGCCACC
>NW_008384354.1:0-221 GCF_000622305.1 Nannospalax galili
GTCTGCTCAGTCTACCAACAGCCAAACATATTTGGAAAAGAAGACTATGTTTCTGTACAATTTCTTTTCTGGTCACTTTGTAATTTATTAGAAAAAAGCATCAAAAACATCATGGTTGAAGTGGTTGGTTTTTTTCTTTTTTTGGAATGTTACTGTTTCTTCTTGGGGTTTATCTAGTATATGAACATGTATGTGCCTCATAAGGCCTAGTTACTACTCTT